>NC_071278.1:16386746-16456746 GCF_023375685.1 Ictalurus furcatus
AGTGATGCTGCTAGATTGTTTATATATTTTGGGGCATGGAACCAACCAAATTCGAAAATATTGTGGGCAGGTATAAACAGAAATAATAACTGTGTGCAGTGGGATGAAAAAAAAAATCATGCACACACGCATCTATTTCAAAATAGAGGAAGAAAGGAGAAAGGCACTTCCTGCAGTAATTCGACCACGCCCACTTATGAATATTTGGAGCACTGAACAGATGCAGACGGTGGTATTGCATTCTGCTCCTACTCTGCATGTAGGTTTATCACAACATATCCCAATGTCCCAACATATATACAACAAACTAAATATTACAGCATCAGCTGATCAAAATCACTGGAGTGTGAATAGGATTTCTTGCTTGGTTGTTCAGGATCTGTACCAGGCTTGCTGCAATAGTGGGCGTTCCCGGCGTTACACGCTGTTCTGCCGTACACAAAGTACATCACTTGCCCACCGCGGGACCGCCCCCACCGTCGTTCTGCTTTTTTTATAGTAATAAAAATCATTTAGTTCGGTTAGAGAACGGACGCTACGATTAAAAACGGAACACGTCTGCGCAATTCGGCATGAGCCGGATGAGTCCGAGTCGCAGCACAGATCAGCAGGAGTCAGACTTCTTTTATCACGTGACGAGAGTGAGGCGAGCTGACTGACGAGACGACGGCGGAAGATTTGGTTTCAAAATTTCTCTGTTTAATATACACGAGTTTGTCATCTTACTGTCTTGTAGTTGTTGTTGTTGTTGTTTTTCATTAAGAATAATAATAAACCCACCATATAAGTAATTGCCGCTAATGTGAAAGCGAATGTGAAGTGTCAGATTATTGCACTCATAAGCGATTTAAAAGCGAGGGGGGGGGGGAGAGGGAAATGACCCCCATCCCCCAGTGATACCGGTATTCCCGGTATTACACGCCGATTAACCGGTGGGAGAATTTCCTCACCGTCTCATCCCTAATCTGTACAAGTGAAAATGTAAGTAAATGGAAATTTCCTGGCCTCGTATTTTTATTTATTTATTTATTTATTTATTTATTTATTATCTGTACTCGCTCACTTTTTCTTCCCCCCCCCCCGTCGCCCTTGCTCAGTATCTCCTGACCCTTCGTCTCGGCGCTGCGTGTGACCTACATTGTGATGTCTTCGCAGTCTGTCTTTCTCTTTTGAATCAATAGGGAGAAATCAGCACTGATGTGCTGTCCTTTCAGAATCTCTTCAGCATGAGGTCCGTTCAGCGGCTAGTGCTTTCCCCCTCTTCTTTCTGCTTCTTCTGGGTTTCCTGCATGACTGTGTTCGCTTGGACCTGACTGGCCCTCGCTCTGTATATGAATGCCTTATTGTTAAAGAGTGTGTGTGTTCGTTTATGCTTCTATTTATGCATGTGTTTTTAACCTCACGACCCAGACCCGTTTATTTTACTAGGGCTGGATAATACACCAGTCTTAATGTCATGATAAATCGTGTGACATTTTTCGGAGATAGTGAAGGTATCGTGATATCCTGTCCGTACTCTGATTTCCATCCATCCATCCATCCATCTATCCAATGGAACACGGGGCAGGATGTAGAGAGAATTCGATTCAGATAGACCGGTGTATAAGGTTTGACTTTATGCAATTTCATTTAAAGCATTAGATTATGTGAATGCATTAAACACAGTCTAGCTGCTCTCCTTCCTGCCAGTTTGTCCATAAGTTACGTGTGTGTGTGTGTGTGTGTGTGTGTGTGTGTGTGGTCTCTGTGGAAAGAAGCCAGCTTGTGTTTGTGATGGTGTATGTACCTCTGATTACATGCAGATTTGTGGCCCAGCTGATGCACGTTGCCCGAGTGTTTCTCTGCAGCGCTGCATGCAGCATCAGTAGCAGAGGCTGCTGGGAGAGAGGGGGTGGGTTTGTAGGGGAAAATTTCCCCGCATCAGCACAGTCTCACACTGCATGGACGATCTGTTATAGTCCTTTGTGTACCACGCTGGAATCCAAAACATTTCCTTCCTTTGTGCTGTAACCTGATTTCTTTATTTTGGTACAGTATCCAAACGCTAAATGAGCTTCCGATGGACGTCTTGCTGCAAAGAAAAAAAAAAAAGAGCCACACTGCTACCAGGAAGACTGCCTGATATTAACTGATCAATTTTCATATTGTGTACCATTAAACAGACGTTCCCAATCCTGCTTGTAGAGTTTCCTCGTGCTCGTCGTTCATCCGATTCGACTCGGCAGCTAATTCACACGACTGAACCAAGTTCAGCTGCAGGGAGAGTATCAGCAGCGGTTCTCAGACTGGGGGTCGGGAAACATAGCCAGGGGTCCACGATTGTTTTACAGTCTCGTTCCGGTGATGAAAGTCACAACCCACCATTATGAAAGTCATTCTGTTTCTAATCATCAGCTGACTCGAACCGAACGTCTTCAATCCAAACCCAGATGACTCAAAAACCAGTGGCCTATAAATAACGTCATCTCGGACCTAACGCGTCCCGTAGTCGGAAAGTACAAATAGACAAAATACGGCCCTGATCGATAAATAGACCAAATATGATCATGCACATTTAAATGATATTCATGAATTAAAGCTGTGAAGCCGAGGAGTGGAATTTTTATTATTATTATTTTTTTTTTTTTTATAGTTTAACGGGTCAAAAAGCTTTGGGAACCCCGGAGTTAGAGGAAGGAAACCAGTATGTGCAGGATGGAGTGGATTTAAGAAACACTGCTTTAAATGTAGTGGTGGGTTTTTAAAAAAAACCAAAAAAAAAACCCATAAATGTATATATATTTGCAGACACGATGGATTATAATTAAAACATTAGTGTGTGAGCGTGTGGGTTAAACCGAGGTAAGACTCTTAGCACGTAAATGTGATTGAAACAATTTTTCCGCCCCTGTTACTGTCCTGAGGGTTTTGTTTACATCAGTACATTTTGCTGGTCGGACTTTAATCTTCAGTGGGTTTTTGTTCGTCAGTTCTGGCATTAAAATGAATCCAACATATCTTTAGTGTTCTTTTCTGCCAGAGATCCACGATGAAGTGAAATCGATCCGACGAAATCGATATATTTTTAGTACTACTAACGTCGTACAGGCGTGATCGTGCCGCTCTATGATTTGCATCCGCGTGAAATGATCGTGCTGTTATTCATGTAAAAAGCCAACGTGGGGACGCTCTGGTCGCGTGTGTTTCCCCCAGAGTAAATCCCTGTTTGTAGCCTTGTATGGACTCGGTGCACTTTCCCATGGCATGACTTTTTCCTGTCTTTATAGCGAAGCTCTCAGACTGTGAACTAACAGATTTTTGTTCTCTTTCTCTTCCATGTCAACATCTCTTCTGCTGCTGTTCTGGAATATTCCGCCACCGATTCGCAGGTAATTAACACATTTTTCAATCGCTTTGGTTTTCTTTTCTTTTCTTTTGGCTTTCAACCGGAGCTGCTGTTTTAACAGTGACTGGGATCTGTTAAAAAACAAAACAAAAAAAAAACCAAACAGGTTTTATTAGATCAGGATGAAAAAGCCATGGTGTTCTAGCTGTACAAGAAAGAGTTACAGTACCCGTTAGCTTTATTCTAACGATACCCTGTACAGTCCGTACACAATTTCATCACCTTTTTTTTTTTTGTTGTTGTTGTTGTTGTTTGGTGTTTTTTTTTGGAGAAACACAAGGCATAACGTATTGGAAATAAAACGTACTGTTCTAACACGTAGTACGCTAACCGTGCTTCCTGCTAGCTCACTCTCTGAAGAAGCCGTCGGAATTATTGCACCCGAGGGATTGTCGCTAGCTGCTAGGCTATCGTTAGAAAATACTGCGGAAGGTGACGATATATCAAACGCTTCTGTTATGTTTTTATAAAATAAAGAAATAAATAAAAGCAAATAATTATAAATGAGTCCCGCCAGGATTTTGCGAAACTCTGGAGTATTCGGGGGAGCGTTCGATTTTTTCCAGATTTGGACCAAGACGCGTCGTGTGACGTCATCGCGACGTCATCGCGACGCACATTCGGCCAGAGCCCTCTTTGATTCACATGCATCGAACACGAGTACAGCTAAAAGGTCACGCTCGCTGCAGAACTATTCCGTGCCATTGCAGTTTCACCAATTCAAGTAGTCTCCTGGAGAAAAGGCACGAGAAACTCCACAAGTTGTATCACACGTTTTGGAAAAAAGCCGCAGCAAAATCGAGCGTTTTTGGCCGCAACAATCGCATAAAAACTCTGTGAAATCCTGTACGGACTGTTATGCGATATTTTACTTTTAAAACATGTTTTATATTGAAGGAACAATCAAGACCTGACTTTTTTTTTTTTTTTTTTTTCTTTCATCATTGAGATGTTCAGTCTCTCACAGCTTTATATTGAAGTGGGCTTCATGTAATCGTCAGTAGGAGCTGGCGGCTTCTGTCTGGCCTCCCTTCGTGCTCCGAGTGTATGAGTGCAGTCAGGCAGTCGTAAGCCTAGACTCGGACTAAAAGTGTACTGTTCTACCACTGTGGAGTGAAGTACCGTTAGTCTTAGCAACGGATTGCCATGAATAACAATACAAGAGCTTCACGACCGGATTAAACGGGTAATATGGTTTAATATCCTGTAAAGAAGATCAGTGTGTATGCGTCTGCCACACCTCCGGCTGCGTCTCCGAGGTCTCGCTGGCCAGCAGAACTGCTCCATAGGCTCACTCTTCTTCCCGGCTTATTTGCGTGCCCTTCTCAGAAACGCCGCTCTTCTCAATCCTCTTGTTGATCGCTGCTAATTACAGCCTGTTACCCAAGCACTGCGTGCAGTTCACGTTCTCATGGGAAACGTGTTTGTGTGTGACGTGCGTTTCTGTGCGTTCGCCGGTGTGAGGAAGCGTTCTGGCTGAGAGGTTGCTGTGTTTTTATGTCGCGTCAAAGCTTGTAGATTTCAAACAGTGTGAGGGATTGAATTGGGTAAAATGGGATTTCTGACCACCTTCAGCAGCGGTGAAACCTGTAAGCTAACACACACACACACACACCCCTTTAACGATACGATATTAAACAGGCCCCCTCTGATGATAATTATCAGGCTCATTATGTAATTGTATTATGTAATGCGCAATAATATTCTGGAGCTTTTTCTTCCTGAAATTCCTGCAGCCAGAACCAAGTGGGCGTGTCGTTTACGGGTGAGTCGTTTTTGCGTTTGATTTAAGCCCATTCAATTCAAGAGGGCAGTCGAATGACCGTCCACTAGGCTGATAACTTTAAAGAACGTTGACAGTCATGGGGTTTGAAGTAAAATAATTAATAAATAAATAAATAAATACATACATACATCACTGACTCCTTGGCTATGCTTCATGGTCCTCTGGGGGTGCCTGGACCCCACTTTCGGAACTAATGAGGTAAACAAGTAAGACACGCCATGGTACACACTAACAACACGGAGCAGGCGGAGGAATCGGTTGCGTAATATGCAAAAGCTAAGCAAAGCTGTGCAAATGATCCGGTCATCAATAAACACTCGTATGACGATGACTGTCGCCGCATAATGGGACTTGTAGATAAATAAAAAAAGATATAGGGTGCGTCTCAATCGGCTCCCTAGGTGGTGAGTCAGTATATCGTAGACATGAGTTGGGGGCACTGGTAAGGACCCTGGCTCACTACACATCGGGACGCTGATGACTCGATTTCCGGCGACGTGACTACGTACACGTGTTGTAAAACGTCACCACTGGCATTTATCAACAACAGGCAGGGCCGATAACCTGACAGTAGACGTCTCATAAACTTGTTAGCTGTTAGCGTTTTCAGGATCGTCGGCAAGAAAGTGGATTTTTATGAAAATCATTAAACGCTTAAAAAGTCGTTAGACTTTAACATGAACAAACCGTTGAACATCAAATCTAGTTAAAAATCGCTAGCGTGGGTAATCATTTGAGAGCTACAACAACGATAACGTCTGTAGACGAAGTTGGCTGAAAGTTCGTCCGCCATTTTTTTTTCTTTCCTAAGAGGAGAGGCTTCTGAATATATGATGTGTTTTTCAGTAAGGGAAGATTAGTGAGCGTCGATGCTTGCTGGGTTTTGCGTTGCATTGTGGGATTTTTTTTTTTTTTTAGGGAGCGAACATTCCAGAGCACCAGAATCATTTTGTGATTGAGAAGGCCCTTAACATGGCTGACTCCCTGAACAGTGCCCTGATTGAGACACACCCCAAAGCTAGTCACATGATAGAAAGTGAAGGTGCAGATAATAGTTGGGGGCTGGGAAGTAGGCATGGCTCTCTTGATCGAGCACTGAGTAAAGATGATGAGATTAGAGGCTGCAGTGTGAGGACCGAATCTCCAGAGATCAGAGAATTTGATTGGTTTCGATTCAGGGCACCATACAATATAAAATCAATACTTCATGTGTCTTCAAGTTCTCTATCCTTTATCATCATGATCTTTTTGTGGTATGACCACTCGCTGATTAATAAAACACAGTATAATAATGCTCATACATTATGAAAATGGACGCCTTAGGGCTGGTAGAATGAATGCCAACCGGATATGTAAGATTTACATATTGAAGAGAAAAAAAATGAACATTTGAATGTTCTACTTTTCGTCCTCTAGCAGAAGTCTGTTGAAATAACACACACACACACACACACACACACACACACACACACATTTTTCTTGCTAAATGATTCTTTGATCCACTTGATGTTGGAACAGGGCTCTGAATAAAATGCATATAATTTATGCCACACTTTATTTTCCTATTTTTATGCTTCTGCCACTAGGTGGTTCTGTTGAATTCCTTAATCTGATTGGTCAGAAGATGTTTATTAATTTTGAGTGACAGCAGTTCTAGAGATGAAACTGTATCACGATAAACCATGATAATTCCGCCGATGGTCAGTATTACCATGTCACGTTTAACGATCATTAAAATCGTGCGTGATTATCGTGATTTGAAAAAGTCGCGGTAAAAGCTGTCCACACGCCCAGCGCGAGTCAGACGCAGCACGCGACATGGTGGGTTTTTTTTTTTGAGCGTGAAAACATGGCGGAAAGCAGCGATGGCGCTCGGGAGATTTTCCACTTTTCCAAGAGGACCGAATCTGAAGTGTGGTCCTATTTCGGATTTTATAAAAATGCTGAAAATATTTTCTGTCCGTCGGCTCGCCTCGCCTCGCCTCGCCTCGTTCCTCCGGTCAGTCCGCTCGCCTCGCTCTCGTCACGTCATAAATGAAGTCTGACTCCTGCTGATCTGTGCTGCAACTCATCCGGCTCATGCCGCATTGAGCAGACGCGTTCAGTTTTTAATCGTAGCGTCCGCGGGAAAATCTTCAGGACCGAGGCTTTCTGGCTTCTCTGTAAAACGAAAAGTTGCTAGAGAAAAAAGGAGGCTAGTGAGGAAATGATTGTTTGTTTATAGCGGTCGTTACCTAATTTATAACAGGAGCTAACTTGTTTCGCAGACGTCCCACAACACGGAATGGAATTATGAACCGGTTGAGGGTAGTACGTGTCATTCTTTAATTAGTAAAATGCAATCTTTGGATAATTATAACAATAAAGCCGAAGAAGGCAAGAGACAAGTCTCTGTTTGTCTTGAGACGAGACAAACATGGCGGATGTGGATCCCAGGTAGTGTATAAAAAGGAAAGTCTAATCTAGTAGTGACGGGAAAATATTAACGTAAGGGAACAAATAGGAACTCCACTGCTATCGTCTTTAATGCTAGTGTAGTGTTAATATCTCCAGCGTTTATAGAGCAGTTTAATAAGGATTTCTCGTCTTGCTTTAATCCGCTGCTCCATCCTGAATATTGTGGAATCAGGAGAGGTTTCACACGGAGTACTCCGGTGTGAAATGTTATATGGAAGCACCAAGCAACCATCATATACACATGAACATACGGTTCATTCACACAGCGCGAAGTTAGACAGAACAGGGTGTTGGTGTTAAAATGAATTGACCTTGACTAACGCTTTCTCCATTCTTTCCTCACACACACTGAATATGTATGCGTGTTATCAGTCATTCAGTTCTTGAATTGTGCATAAACCCCACCCCACACCCCCACGCGCACACCCACAGACGCGTGCTCGTATACGTCTGACTGATGGCAGGAGTAAGGCACATGCTCCAGCTCGAGCAGTGACATCACCTGCCTTGTGGTCAAAGTACAGTTCCGGCTCAGAGCACGCTGCTCCCTCAGAGCTACCAGGCTGCTGACTGGTACACACACACATCCGCGGGCTTTCGTTACACTATAACTGACACCACAAAACGCAACCGAAAAGACAAAACTGACTTGGAAGACACCTGGATTTCCATAATGACCCTGGATCTTTGACCTCTTGGATTCCGTAGCGTCTACAGACGAACTGAGGCTTCTGCCTTTTTTCTTGTTCTCTGAAGATCATTTCTTACTTTCACATTACCGCTTCCCTTCCGTTTCAGCCCTCTCACAGTTTGTAGTTCTTTTCTCTTCTTTTTATTTCTTGTGATTTTTATATGGCTAAGCTGATATGAGCTCTGCAGCATCATACAGACAATTTCTTCACGACCTTGAAGTCAAAAAAGGTTTGTTCTTTTCTTTAATAGTTTACATACGGTTTGTTTGTTGTTGTGTTTTTTTTTTCCCTCCAGAGTTTATGAGACTCGTTAATTAATTAGAGATGGGTAAAAGAGTAGTTTTAGATGCATCTCAGTCCTCTCTTCACATAACTGTACCGCGTATTGTGTTTGCGTGCATGCAACTGGACGTAGTTTGTATCTGTGATCCGTATCGTTCACCCGTTTGATATCACTGTAGCTGAATTCGGGTAAATAGCCAAACAAGACGGTTTGTTTCGGCCTAAAATTGTCGTCCATGAGTCGTATCGACTTGAATACGTCTCTGTTTTCGGGGAACAGTAAAGATACACGAATCCTCTCCTCATACCTGAGGACGCTCCTAACACTAGGGTGTCGGGCATAACGGGATGAACGGAGGTTATAGCAGATGTACCAAAACGTCATTCATTCATTTATTTATTTATTTATTTTCATTTTCAGTCGAGGAAATAATGAGTTTATTTCCTAACGAGTTTCATGGTGGGGGTTTAAAAAAAAAAAAAAAAAAAAAAAAAAAAAAAAGTTCCAGTTTAAGTAAAGATTTTAAACATGTTGACCCGAATGGGGAAAATAAGTGGAACCTTACTATAGTTCACCAAAAATATTAGTTTTTTTTAATTTTGGAAGTGTAGAAGGGTTTGTTTATTTACCTTTTTAACTTAACCTTTGCAGGAAGATAGAGAAGGTGTGTAGGGTAAAGAGCTGGTTAAATGCAGTCGTCTGCTTAAAGATGTCTAAATCCTTGCTAGCGTAGATACTGGCTTTCAAAACGTCTGTGGTGACGTTTCGGCGCCACTGCAGGAGTGGACGCTTTAAATGCAATTTTCTCCCTTTTCGCTTGGGGGCTAACAGGATTTTATACCGTAATTAACTTGCGGTTGAGACGCATGCAAGAGGAGTATAGTACGGTATTGTACAGTATAGTAGTTGTTTAAAATAAAAAGGAATAGGAGATAGAAATCACAACTCGATATGCATGAAGATGCATCGAGACCAATTTACTTTCACATTTTGACTGAATTTAATCCGTGTCAAGTGTCTGGAGATTCCAGCACTTCATCCAGTGTTTGGTACATGTTCGAATGGCACTCGGTGAATATCAGGATCAGATTTTTTTTTAAAAAATCAGTAAATCATAGCTTTGTAACCGTGGTCTCTTTAGAGAGTTCTGCATTACTGTAACTCGCTGTGTGGGGCGTCGATGCTGCTTCGGGGCAGCTGGCACCTGTTGTTGTAGCAGACCTAAGCCGTAGTCAGCTGTGTTTCTGTAAATTCCTCCCTGCAGGTCCTCACGTACATTACGTCTCAGTCAAGGTGCCGAGCGTCCGGGGGGGGAAAACCTTTTCTCCTGGGCATGTTTTTACTGCGTGGTGTCACGCTAATGCATCCTCACTATTGTTTGTTAATTAAGCATGAAGGAATAATGAAAAGGTTTGACAAGGTTCATGAGTTTATATACATGTTTATCGTATAATCCTGCCCAAAGGCAAGACTAAGTGATGGAGTGTGTGTGTGTGTGTGTGTAGGGTGTGTGTAGGGTGTACCAGTGCTATGACTGAGGTGAATGGCTATGATTTGTTTAAGGGGTGTAGCCTCTCCTTTCTCTTTCTGCCCTTCGAGAGCTGTGCGTTTTTCTCTCTTGCGTGCTGTGTGCGGTCTTCTGTTTCAAACCTTAGTCTAATTTCATTTGTTTTGCTACCTGCCTACATTCTGCTTCTTAACATCTTAAATGAAATGGTGTGGCATTTTGTTTTGGTGTTGTAATTCAATCCTGGATCATGGGACAGACATTTGGATAGTGGATTGCGGATGGCACCAGGCAGGCGTGTGTGCGCTGACCATATGGATGAGAAAGGAGGGGAGGGGGTTGTAATGCCTCTCCAATATCCACACACTAAGCCTATTGTCCAGGCTAAAGCGGCTTTCTCAGG
This sequence comes from Ictalurus furcatus, assembly GCF_023375685.1. Classification (NCBI taxonomy): domain Eukaryota; kingdom Metazoa; phylum Chordata; class Actinopteri; order Siluriformes; family Ictaluridae; genus Ictalurus; species Ictalurus furcatus. Next base: position 16,397,260 of record NC_071278.1, read on the forward strand.
GAAGTCACACCGTAGGAGTTTAAAGTTGAATAAGATTAGGTTTGAGGTAGGTGTGTTCGGTCTGTGGTATTTTGGTAAAACATGCTCAAGATTTTGTATCTCTGTTAGTTTGTTATACACTGTATGGCCAAAAGTGTGTGGACACTTGATCAGCACATGCATATAATAATAATTAATACATTTGATTTGTTGGTGCCTTTCTTAACACTCAGGGTCACCGTACAGAAAGATAACCTTCAACAAGAACAGCATAGTTAAAATACGCAGCCATTTGGAACGTAAAGAAACACCAAAGCCAGTGTTTTGTTGTCGTCCTTTCACTGGCACTTATGTAAACAATTCCATGCATCAGTGAATTTTCCCTAACGCTTATCCTACCCGGGGTCGTGGGGGGAGGAGCCTCGAGCATATCCCAGGAAACTCTGGGAACATGGCAGGGGACACCCTGGACAACCAATCACAGGGCACAATCGCATACCCGTTCACACACTACGGACAATTTGGAAACGCCAATCAGCCCAACCTCTAAAACCAGTGGTGTGAGGTAAATGTGTAAACCACTAAGCCACTGGACTAATAAAAGCTTCCCAGCACAACCAGGCTCATTTCGATGCTGCTGTTCCATCCTCATATTGTGGATATCCAAAAGGCAAACAAATACGAATGACGTAGCGATTAAAATAAATAAAAAAATAAAAAAATGAACCCCCACATCAAAGAGCTTATTTGGCACAGAAATACTTTCAGCTGATTTATTTCATCTAGTTACTGTATACAAGGCTTCTTGCTTAGATTTTCTACATTTTTGGTCAGCTTCACTGATGCCACAGTCATTTCTTCATTCAGAATAAAGCCAGCACCAAGAATCTCGGGCGCAAAGTGTCAAAATGACCATTTTTAAAGCCCTTTCGAAGTACATGCTGTTCATCACTACAAATGGCTGCCGCAGGTGTTTCTCTCTTCTGAAGCACTTTGCGTACGTTTCGTCATTCGAACACCGCGGTGGTGTTTGAGGGGAAGACATGCGGCGTAGCAAGCGTTGAGCAGGTGAGGATGAAATTACAGCTGGGTCCACCTGCCTGGTGTAGGAAGACAGATGGCAGGTGGAGACGTTGGAGTCTAAGCTTGACGAAAAGAACTGTGACATGAAAACACAACCCATTCTCCTTCTATAACCTGACTTGCAAGGGACGCACATACGCAAATGTTTGTCACACACGCACGCATTCCTCACAATCTCGCAATTCTTTGCCGCCTTGGCCTTTGGTTTTGCAAGGCCAGTTGCAGTAGCTCTGAAACAGGCGGCATACTTTTACAAAGACGCAACTACAGCTTCGTTCTTAAATTAGACGCGGAATCTGATGTTGCAGGAGATTTGACTGTGCTGTAGTTTGTACCGCAGTTGCAACTTTCTGCCGTTTTTTTTTTTTTATTTAACAATCCAAATGCACAAGACTGTCTGTCGGCTTTGCCTGGAGCTGGGTCATTGCCCTTCATGGACTTCATAGACATGCTCTTCATAAACTAAGAGCGTATAGAGTGTTGTGAATCCTAATCAAAAACACTACATTACCGGTATGTTAAAAGATTAAACAGCACGTGTCCTTGGCAGTCTGTCACATTTGAAGTGCATCGCGTCTTTCTCTGGGCTGTTCCGAGTCTTAGGCCGGTGTGACGTTTGATGGAGTGATAAGGATAAGGTAGCAGGATGCGTGTAGCGGCAGCAGCAGGAGCCGAGAGAGTAAGACGGACGCACTGAAGCTCCGTGTGACAGTGTAGCGACAGCACATGTGTAGTGTTGGAGATAAGAGCCGAGGCCAGGGTATCACGACGGTGCCAGCAGGGTGTGGCTGCTTCTGAGGAGAGACACAAACAAGGCAAAAATAATCCGACAGCTCTGTTGCGCTCCCTAGGGACGGATTCAGTGATGAACTGAGCACAGAGTTTAGGCCGAGTTCATTTGGATACGGGAACCAAGCTGATGGCGTCATGATGTGGCATTCACTCCGGGCATGCCCCACCCTGATCCTGTCACTGCTACTGCAGAGCAGAGGAGAGAGTTAACTTCATCTGGATAATCGGTTTTCACACATCAGCATACCTTTTTATTGTTCTTTATTCTTGCAGTATTTGAACAGGGTACACGCGTTCGTTCACTTGGCATACGACTGATGTTGTTGCACAGGATATGACGTAAACCCATCCATTTTCCATACCGCTTATCTTACACAGGACCTTGAGGGAATCCGGAGCCTATCCCAGGGGAGTTGGGGCACAAGGTGGGGGTCACCCTGGAAGGGGTGCCAGCTCATCCAGGGCACAGTCGCGCACACACACACACACACACACACACACACATGATCAATGATTTAGAGATTATCCCAAAGCACAGCGAGAACATGCGTACTTTTCGGAGGCGAGAATTGAACCCCCAACCTTGGAGGTGTGAGGCAAACGTGCTAACCACTAATCCCCCTGGATATGATGTAAATTCCACCTTTCGTTCGTTCATCTTCAGTAACCGCTCCATCCAGGATGGATCTGGAGCACATCCCGGTCACACTGAGCACAAGATGGGAGATTTCACCCCAGATGGGATGCCAGTCCACCACGCACGCCCTCGTTCACACCTGGGGGCAATCCAGAGTAGACAATCCACCTGTCTGAACACTTACCCAGTGCTCTTGGTATATGCTGATCCATCCTGCATCCTGGCCTGACGCATCGGACAGAGAATTTTGTCCGTTTCTCCAATTTCCTGACGTTACTTCTGTTCTTCTTTGTTCGCGTTAGGCTTTTTCTCCTGGTGCCTATTTACTGTGCTGTTGTTTTAAAGCATGTTGTAAGATAAATAGCCATCAAGATGTGGTCCTGGTCTTTGGAAATCTATCTCTTCTGTCCACACACGAGCCCTTCGGATAACTTCCCAGGAATCGCACTAGGTCCCATCACCCTAGGTTGTCGTGTCAGTCTTCCTAGGAATTCAATCCTGGCGTTGTGTACACTCAAAGAACTCTTCCTAATTGATTCCCATTCATTTGCCATGTAAAAGGCTCTAATCAAGCGAGCAGCTTGATTTGATATATTTTCTTTCTACAGTCTGAACAAACAATTCAGATTTGTTTGTTGGGAACTGGCAATATAAACGTTCCACAAGTCCGATTTAATAAATAAACCATACTGGCTTCTGTGTAAACAAATGCTTGAAGATGTTTGAGTTGTTCGGCAGGCGACTGAGTCTTGTATACCTCTTCTAGTATACCTCTTCTATTATACATCTATACTGATACTGTGCAGCTCGGTTTCATGATCTTTTCTAAGCCCGGCCTAAAAGCCGCCCGGCTGCCGGCTTGACGGGGCGCTATCTCACTAATGACAGAGAGCCGTTATGGTGTAATTATGGTGGAGCGATGTATTGTTCTAGCTCTGGCAGTGTATTTTATGTGTGTGTGGGTGTGAGTAAGAACTCGGTGCTTGGCCCCCGGAGCTTCGCCTAACATCGTGAAAGTCTGTTCTCTCTCTGCTGACTCGAGACACTGCCATGACTCACTTTCATCTCATCGTTCAGTCATGCTAACACTTGCTCCTTATCTTGGAGACTTCTAGTTTTTAACCTTCTGTCTCGTGGTTTTTTTTTTCCTCCCTTTTTTTTTTTTTTTTTTTTTGCAAGGTCATTACTCTTGGTGCTTCTGAGTTTAAATGACACGGTACTATTTTTAAGATGTAAGGTTCAAGCTCCAGTTCGATGTGAAACATTGCTGACCTGAACGATCTCTTGGATACTGTAATTGCTTTAGTTGATATACCCCTGAAATGCATTACATATCGATTATGGATCATTAAGGAGTATTTACCACTGAAACTGTATCAAGCAAATGGGAACTGGGAGTAGATATGAAGAGTCGAAATGAAACCTTCATCCATTTCGTAATCGGACTCGAATAAAAAAAAAAAGTGAAAGCACGTTTAGATTTTCTATCAGTTGTAGAAATAAATAAATCGATCAATAAAAAGTTATATGGAGATGTTCGGGTCAAACGATGGGGGTACCATCAGTATTAACCTGATGGAAAAACTACCCCCTAATTATACAGTATAAAAACCCCATATGAACTAAGAATGGTAGTGAGCTATCCAGGGCTAAAAATATAATCTTCTAAATGAAATATTCTAGTATAATACTATAAACTAGGCAGCAGGGCGATGCCTCACAGCTTCAAGGAGCCTGGGTTTCTGTCCGTGTGGAGTTTCTGTGTATGTTCTTCAGGGTTCCGTTCAGGAATTATATTTTCGTGTGTGTGTGTGTGTGTGAGAGCGAGGGAGAGTGAGAGTGAGACAGTGGTGGTGGTGGGAGAGATGGCCTGTCACTTCCTGTTTGTTCCCCGGCCTCTGGGCTGCACAGTTTGTGAGCTGGCGTGAACTGTACAGAAGCTGTGAGGAAAAATCAGCTAAAAAATGGTGTAAAGTAACACGAACATGGATCAGGCATGTTTCAATGTAGGTTGTACAGAAAGGGTTAGCAAAAGTGAAAGTGTTTACATCATTCCTTTTATAGTACAGCTGACTGGTGACCTGTGTGTGTGTGTGAGTGAGTGAGTGACTGTATATTCGTTTTGGTTGGCGGTTGGTCCTACGGTTTGTGGGCCCCTTGTTCCTCTCCCCTACTTTCCCCTCATAGCCCCCAGGCTTTCAGAATCTCTTCTCCTTCCTTTTCCTAACTCCTCTTTTATATCCCCAGTTCCCACACTCCCGCGTGGCCATTTCTTTTTCTTTGCAAACGCCATGATTTCATTTCGACGCTGATGGAGCACGACACTAAAACTCTCCCGGTACTTCCTTTCACCTCTCCACTTTGCTCTCTCACGTCCTCCGTAGTTAGCTACCCTACCTTCCGTACGAACTCGCTTCAAACAAGCCGAAGTCTTCCCGGGCCGAGTGCTCCTGAGCCGCACCTAACTCCGACCTGGAGTGGCTTATTAAAAACGGATTAGCGCTCCTTAACGAACCTGGGTCAGGGGCACTCGTTAGCACTGCAACTGACCGTTGCAGGATTGGAAAAATGCGGCTTGTTAACTTTTCGAGAGCTGCGAGAGCACCGGAGCATGTTCGAGGGTTTCATCTTCAAGTTCTAGCGCCTGGTGCGAGTCATTCCAGTGGTAATTTCACATGGCGTCTAAGAAGACGCGAATAAAACGTCTCGGCTCGCGTGCTATATCGCACATCAGAGTCATCTCCTTTGTCTGACCTACGTTCATTATTTACTTTGAACAGCTGGACTTTAAGCCTACATCATGAGTAAAGCAGTAAACAGTACTGAGACATTGCCCTTTACTTTTGCAAAGTAAGACTTGGTTTTATATAGACCATGTTTTTTGGCAGATACGATAAGCAGGGAAGACTTTTTGCACTACGAATATAATCCAGCCAGTTGTTGCAGGCGGGTTCTACATTGTTTAAAATCTGCCCAACGCGAGTTCTGGACACATGACTCCGTTTTTAAAAATGTGTTTATTTATTTGGTATGTGGTGGTTTTAAGGCGTTCCCACACCTGTTCGTCAGTTTGCTGAGTCTGAATAATAATGAAATTGATTCTTCTGGTCGGTTTGTGGTTTGGTTTCACACGACACATGATTCAATGGACAACAACATCGACAATGATGACGACAACCTTGTCTGAGAGGCCTGTAGGGCTGAAAAATGTCCTTGTAAAATGAATTCATTTATTGGTCAGATATACAGAAATGAAGTAAGGCTGAAAAACCTCTACCAAGAGTGTGTAGGAACCATAATCATCATCCAGGCTTGGAGAACACTGGTGCTAAATGATGATCCATGACTCGTTTAAAACTTTGTTGTATGCGTCCAGCTTTTGTTTTCTGTTTTTGTTTGTTGGTCCAAAGATCGCAAATATTTCCGCAGCTCCACAGCTCTGTCCTTTGGTGCCATTTGCTCCTCTGGGTTTCGTTTAGCAGCTCGTGTCTACGTAAGATGTTGCGTGCAGCACAATATACATGCCGTATCTGGTTCATGTCGTGCAGTTGGTTCGATTCAGAGCTGAATGGCTTTCTCACTGCAGTTTAAACCATAGTAGATTTCGCTTGACTCGGTTGACCTTGTTCAGACGCTCTCAGAGCGGTGTTGGTTCAGATTTTGGTTCTCACCCGAGTACGATTCTTGTGTTCTCACCCGCCTAAACTAACTGCACCAAGAGGGAACACGCAGCAGGATGTTATCTAAACGGTCTACATGCTGCACCCGTGAAAGCTCCGAAATGTCAGAAGTTTAGAACAAGAGCAACAACCTAGACAAAAACCAGGTGGTAGGGAGGCACTACGTAGGCTACGTCCACGTTAATCCGGATGGATCCGAAAACTGGTTCGTTGTTTTCAAACGTCTTCCGAAAATCACTCATCCACACTGAAACACGTGTGAAAACGCCCACATCCCGATACTGCGCGTGTGTAAAAGCATAAGAAGCCTTGGCCCGCGTTATTTCCGTCAGGCGTTCGTTTAAAAATGCAAGCAGAAGGTTGTAGAAAGTGACATTAATCTTTAACAAAAAGCTATCAAACTGGATTGCAGGCGCAACGACTGCAGTACAATATCCACCATCTTGTCTGCTTTGAGTCGAATGGGTCACATGACTAAAAATTCATCACTGTTTTTGAATATCTCCGTTTTCTCTGTCCACGCTACAACGCAAAAACGGCATTTTCACGTTTATCCACCTGGGGGAGGGCTTTCGTAAAGCTTCGTTTCCGCCGGACGTAAACGCCGTCGAAACGTAGAGAAAAAGATGCGTTTACAGATTTGTCCGGATTGTTACGGACGTAGCTTTAGAGTGTGCATGCTTACATAGTCACCATAACAACCATAGTAGATTCATGAGCGAATAGTTTAAAAATAAATAAAAATCAGTTTTGATCAACTTGATATTTCATTACAGACGCTTTCTATTTCTTACTTTTCTTTTTAAGAAATGAATTGGATTTAGATTGGACCTGCTGTGTGGACAGTCCAAATGATGATCCAGGCTTAGTGCTGATTTGAAAAATGGCTTTTGGGAGTTTGAGGTCAAGAGGCTGAGGTCAGGGTCTAATTGATCGGTTGCCCCGGTGATGACGACAGCTGAAGGAAAACGGTAGCACCGACGATCAGCGAGCCGACTTTCTGTCTGATCCTGTGTTTGTGTAGCCTCTGCTCGTCCCACCTCTTCTTTCTGCTTCCTTTCATTTCTCTACTCGTCCTTTCCCAGCCTCTGACCTGCTCCTACATTTGTCTCTCTCGCGACCCCTTCCACTCCGCCCACTTTTAACTGTGATCGAGGAAATCTTTGGTCATTCATCTCTGAAGCTGAAAGCGAGGGAAAAGAGACACTCCTTCTCAGCGGAGGTGCGAGAGTAAATCTCGCTTTCTCTCTCGTTGCTGTCGTATACGGTGACGTTCTGTGCCATCACGGTGAAAGCCTCGTTCCTTCCTCAGAGAGTTACGGCATTAGCAAAGGGCTTCGATAAATCTCTCCTTTTAAATCGCCCTGCGTTTTGAACCGAGTCCAAACACCAGAGTTGAAGCGGTCACCTGTGATGGATCTGTCGTGCCGGTGTCTGCTCGCTAACACACAGACTTTCTCACCATCGCGGTCCGATCAATCTTTACAACTGTCTCAGTCTATACAGTTGTTAAAGTTAACGACTGAAGTTTTTGTAGGGGAGATTGGCATTAGGGATTGGCATTAGGACTGTTCCAACAGGGATTTCCTCACTTTTTTTTTTTTTTTTTTTAAATTTTTTTTTTTAATAGCAGTTTAAAAGATCCCTACACTCCAAAAGCTCATTCTTTTTGTGTTCCATTAAAACCTCTTGGATTCGGATTACGAAATTCGCTACATTTCTTTTAAAAAATAAATAAATAATAATTTAAAAAAAAAGCTCTAAACTGTACTGGTTGCTAGTGTATTTATTGTGCATCTGCAAAATGTCATTTATTTATTTATTTATTTATTTTAAATAATAAGAGGGCTTATAATAACATTTTTAATTTTTTTTTTATTTTTATTTTATTTAGTCCTGCCCTGAATAAGCTATTTCACATAACAGGTGTTTCCATTATAGTGCACAAGACGCAATAATAACTGAATTTGCACAAATGAACCGGTTCAGAAGTTTACACACGCTTCATTCTTAATACTGTGTGTCGTTACCTGGATGATCCACGACATGATGGTTTTTATGTTCTGTGATAGTTGTTCATGTTCAGCGTCCCTTATTTGTCCTGAGCAGTTCTACTTCCCACTGTTCTTCAGAAAAATCCTCCAGGTCCTGCATCACATTCATCGCGTTTCCCGGTTCTGACCCCTTTCCAACGTCGGCTGTATGATACCGAGATCTATCTTCACGCCGAGGCACTCGTACACTATTACAAAAGGTGCCAACGTTCACTGATGCTCAAGAAGGCAACACGATACGTTAAGATCCGGGGGGGTGTAAACTTTTGAACAGGAGGATCGGTGTAAGTTTATTTTGTTTATTTGTTCAGTACCGTCCTTCAGAAGCTAAATACGATATTTACACGTTTCCCAGAAGACAAAATAATAATTTACACCGATCATCCTGTTCAGAATTCTTAACGTCTCGTGTTGCCTTCTTGAGCATCAGTAAATGTTTCTTAAGAAGAGGATTCCTCTGAAGAACAGTGGGGAGTTCAACTGCTCAGGACAAACGAGGGACTCGTGAACAACCGTCACGAAACATAAAAACATCGTGTCGTCGATCGTCCAGGTGACGACACGCGGTGTCAATCACGCGTATGTAAACTTCTGAACTGGTCCATTCGTGTAAATTCACTCCTTGTCGTGTCTTTTGGACTTTTTATGGAAACATCTGTGATGTGAAATAACTGATTCAGTTCAGTAGTCAATAAAAGCGTAGTGCAACTTTTATGATTCCTCCGGTGAGATAACGGTCCTACATAAATCATGACAAACTCCAACAACCCTAGAGCTCAGTTATTGATGTATACACAACTTTTAGCTAGCTAGATACCGTGGCGAATATTAGCGATGACTAAAACAATGGTTGGTATGGTGTGTGTGTGTGTGTGTGTGTGTGTGTATTGACAGGTTTGGTTGCTGGTAGTAAATATGTGCGAATTGAAACTGAAACATTCATGTCAATCTGTGACAAATGTCAGCTAGCTTACTAGCGGTTATTGCGCTAGCTAGCTAGTTGGTTTGGTTGGTAGGAGAATACGAGGGTGTTTCCAGATCGTTTATTAATTGATTTGATTTGTTTTGACATTTTCTTGAAAGTGGAACGATTCCAAGGGCATTAAAACCTGTTATTCGACACGCTTTATCTTTATGGAGGCAGGTTCTGAGGTATTTAAAGCTCGGAGCTGGTGGAACTGTTGATGTATTTGTAATGCTTGGAAATGGCTTGGTTGTTATATTAGAGGGTCTTTTTATTTTGACCTTTAATAGCTCTTGATATGCTGCTTTTTTACAGCCTGCAGTGGGATGGAACATCATAAGCCATAATTACTGTAAAGAAACCTGTCGTGTGCGTGTGTGGGAGTGATTGCTTCAGCTTTATAAGTTTGGTATGGTGGTGTTTTTGTTTTTTTTTTCCCCTCCGAAGAATTTTTTTTTGTGTGTTTCTCAGTACGTTTGTTTAACCCACACACACATCCACCGTGTTAGCAGGGATGCACGGCTCATGGCAGAATTAGCACAGGCCCAGTTTAACCTTGCGCTTGGTTCTTGTATGTGTCCAGTATTTCAGGCAGGTTGTTTCCAGGACGCGGTTTGTTCAGTGGCGTTTTCAGCTCAGTCTGCGTGTTGAGTCAGTCTGCGGCTCAGTCGTCTGTAATGTCTTGATGGCACCTAAGCACATATTCAAACCAGGCAGAGGCAGACGTGCTCATTTTGTCAACCATGTCAACACACACACGCACGCACATTCCTCTGAGCGAGCTGTCTATTCCTACACTGCCTTCCTGATTACTCTGTTTCCTTAATCTTAAACATTATTGCCCAGTTTAGGTGGTGATTAGTGTAGCGTGTACATGGACGCACGTCAGGAACCATTAAGGAAGAACGGGCAGGTAGACAACTGTGTCATTGTCAGCAGATCTGAGCCCGATCCCTGTCCTGAGTCACCCTATGGCATCACACTCATTTTCACCAGTCACTTCCTGTGAGGTGTGACCAGTGGCATGTGTACAGCTGCTGGTTTTCTTAATTATGGGAATGTGTGTGTGTGTGCATGCATGTGACACTCTCCTGATGATTATGATGATGTACATGATACCAGGCTGCCCCCTTTCTGATTGGTGAGGTGTTGCAGGGAATATTCAGTTGGGGCGTGTGTTGGGAAAAGAGCTGAGGAAGTGGCTGATTTTGTATGATTATTTGTTCTGAAGCTGTTGTGCCAGGACTGACATCCTGTTTTGGTGAACATACAGCGTGTGAGAGATGCAGTTCGCCGCTTTGAGTGTTTGTGCTCGTGTGTGTGTGTGTGTGTGTGTGTGTGTGTGTTTGTGCCGTGTGTGCAGGGTCAGGAAAGCAGTGACGGTTAGCTCATATGGAATTGATTAGGACCAAGCTTCCATCACTTCTGTCTGGTCTTTAGACTTCATCTGATTTCTGTGGTCTTTTTAAGATCATTTCTCGGCACGCTGTACGAGACGATCGTCCTCAAAACTTGAACAAATTCTGTTACAGACGTTGTGAGGTAACACGAGTTTTCCATGTCGGATCATACAGTGAAGATCCCCTGACTACGTTCTGCTGACGTCATCAGTCAGCACCATCCGGGCGCATGCAGGAAATGAGGTTGAATAAACAAAAACGTTGTTCAAAGTGAGCTTTTGATAAAGGAGGATATTTTACATTTTGTTTATTAACAGCTATGGTAAGCACGTCACGTTTATGCATTTTAAATGATGGTTTTTCAAATATTACCTTTCATGTTGTGTGTGTGTGTGTGTGTGTGTGTGTGTGTGTGTGTGTATAGCTGTTTATGAATGTAAAAACATCTGCAAAGTTTCAAAAATCAAAGCGCATGACAAACGGAGTAATTGACTCCCAAAAGAAGGAACCGATTCTGAACAGCTGAAACGAGTCGTCAGTGATTCCAGACTTACTTCCTGTACTGAGCTACGTAGGTTTGTAATAAAAAGCCCCGCCTCTGGTCTTCATCGGCTGCTCCCGAACAAACAGAGCTGAAACTCGTTATGGTACTGGGCGTTTCCTTTCTGAAACACGCTGAACCAGTCACAACAGACTGGGACATCTGACCAATCAGAGCAGAGTATGCTCTCTGAAAGGAGGAGTTTAGAATGAATCCTTTAGAACGGATCATTTAACGAGTCGTTTGTGACACTGGGGGGGAAAAAAAAGGTAATGCTGCAATTTAAATTATGCGCACATTAAAAGTGTTTTTTGACCTTGGATGCATGTAAATCTGTTATGTGAGACCTTTTAAAACAAAAGTAGGTCCGTTTCAAAACCGTAATAGGTGCGCTTTGAGACCACCGATCTCGACTCGCGACGAAGAACTCTCTGTACGTTTTTGTACACGATTTGTAAGGCAAATCAGACCCGAAACCCTAACGTATAAAGTCGACATCAGTCAGAATGTCTGGAAATGTTGCAACAACGATGTTGTTGATAAGTACAGCTGAAGAAATAGATAAAGTTATTTAATAACGTCGCCCGAGCGATAAAACCGGAAGTGTGCCGTGCTCCGTGCTGAAGGGAGGCCAATCGATTTGATCTGTTCTTGCTCTTGTCATGTGTCCTAATGTGCCCTTTCAGTCTGCCTCTGTCCCGTCAGCTCTTTTCACCCATCTCTTTACGTACACGGTCATTTAATCTAAAACATCATCAGACTCAGCGGTGGGGGCGGGGGCGGGGCTTGTAGGCCTGCCACAGTAAAGTTCACTGTTCATGTGCTATTCGAGTTTTCAGGATGTTTTACACATTTGAAAGCCAAAGTGTTCGTTTCTACGTTCTACTTTTTAGTGTTTTCTAAACTATTCTCTCCAAAATGGTGTTGGAAAAATGGCCCGGATACAGACGGCATTCATAACATTTTTCTTTTCTTCCTTTCTTTTCAAAAACAAACGAATTCTATCAGCTGTACAGTTAAATCGAAACGCAAACGAAGAATGAAAGTGGTTCCAAGTTCCAGTAGACTTTGCTTTGTGGTTGAATCTGAGTTGCTGTTCAGTTGAGAATATAGTGCACTTTGTATATTTTGCACGAGCGGTATGTTATACACTATGTCGTGAGCATGTATAATGAACAGGAAGCCACTTTTTTGTGTGTTGGAAAGGGGCATGAATTATTTCTGTGTAACGGCAAGTTGAATTTGTTGGGTTTTTTTTTTTTTAAATCTTACAATTTAGTTAAATATAAGCACTAATAAACTGTTATTGTGGGTAAATGAATAAAAAACAACCCGTGACATTAGTTTGTTCAAATTGTGATCTTGTGCTTTCACTGTTGACGCAGTTTTTAGCTTACGTGCTTTATAAATACACACAACAAAGCATTTTGTCTGTTTCAGTATTAAAATTGTAGACTTATTAATATTCTACGCATTTTTGAAGTCTTACTCAAGGTTTACTGAGAACCTGATGATGGTGATTTCTATGGCCCTCATGGTGGTGCACGTAGTAGCGTTTCTGTCTCACAGGGTTCACACGAGTGCTGTGAGTTTCCTGAGCTTGAGTATTTCTCTCTGTGTGAACTGTCGCACGTTCTCCTCGTGCCCATGTGGGTTTCTTCGGTTTCCTCCCACCTCCCACAGACATTTAGGTAGCAGGATTGGAGAGTCTCAGGGGCCGCTTACACCACAACGTCTTCAACTAAAAACTCTTTGTGCATTTTGGCTGTTCGTTTACACAACAACGGCGTTTTGGGGCCTGGAGAAAACAAAAAACAAAAAAACTTTTGAAAACGGGGTTCAAAGTGCGAGTCTCCGTGTAAACGTAAAAAAAAAAAAAAGCGAGAATTTGTGAAAACGATGACGTCACGTGCGTTCGTCGTTACGTGTTCAGTCTGTCGGCATACGCACGAGACGTTCAAAGCTAGTGGCGGAGTACAGGACTGTGTTTGTGCTGCTCGAGATTTTGAGTTTATCGACGCTTCTCCGGCAAAGTGTAGATTTACTGCATCACTACTACGACCGGCGGAGACGCATTTGTTACATACACCACACTATTAACCCACGTCTACGCCAACGAAGGGTATTCGGTATCTTCCAACTGTGTTTGTAATAGTCTGTTTTGGATATCTGGATATCTGTATCCTTTTACTGCTTCTAATATATATAAAAAGCATTTTGGTGAAATGATGGTCAATTATTAGTCCTTAAAGAAGCACTATTTCGATTTTTTTTTTTCAGTATGTAAAAATGAGCGAGTTTTGTTAACGGAATTCTGAACTGGAGCACAAGAAAAGCTAAACGATGGGCTTGAAGGCAGAAAAATCCATTTTCACAACGAAAAACACTTTATGCACATTTCATGTACATTACATTATATTACATTAGGGACATCTCCACATTTATTAACCAGGAATAATAAGCCAAATCTATGCTTGACAAGTGAGTTTTCACAAATTCCTTATGACCGTAAAGAACTGTCCAAGTCTAACGATCGAGATTCCAAGTAACTGGAGACGGAACTATTTTTGTACTCCACGTACATCATAAACCATGGAAATCCTTTGAGAAATGTAAACGTTATTGTGCTTTTTATCCAGAAAAACCATGGCTCCCCTGTTTACTTGTATTTGTTTGTAGGGCAGTCTTGCCTGGATCGATATGGCAGACACGTCGATGTGAATGCTTACGTGCGCAGACACGTAACGTTTCTTTGGAAAGTGACATCGCCAACTACTGGCATGGCATGCATAACAGCGCATAATAATAATAATAATAATAATAATAATAATACTGCCATAATACTGCCAACTACTGGCATGGCATGCATAACAGCGCATAATAATAATAATAATAATACTGCCATAATACTGCCAACTACTGGCCTGGCATGCGTAACAGCGCATAATAATAATAATAATAATAATAATAATAATAATAATAATAATAATACTGCCATAATACTGCCAACTACTGGCCTGGCATGCATAACAGCGCATAATAATAATAATAATAATAATAATAATAATAATAATACTGCCAACTACTGGCCTGGTATGCGTAACAGCGCATAATAATAATAATACTGCCATAATACTGCCAACTACTGGCATGGCATGCATAACAGCGCATAATAATAATAATAATAATAATAATACTGCCATAATACTGCCAACTACTGGCCTGGCATGCGTAACAGCGCATAATAATAATAATAATAATAATAATAACAATAATAATACTGCCATAATACTGCCAACTACTGGCATGGCATGCATAACAGCGCATAATAATAATAATAATAATAATAATAATACTTCCATAATACTGCCAACTACTGGCCTGGCATGCGTAACAGCGCATAATAATAATAATAATAATAATAATAATAATAATAATAATACTGCCATAATACTGCCAACTACTGGCATGGCATGCATAACAGCGCATAATAATAATAATAATAATAATAATAATAATAATACTTCCATAATACTGCCAACTACTGGCCTGGCATGCGTAACAGCGCATAATAATAATAATAATAATAATAATAATAATAATAATAATAATAATAATAATAATACTGCCATAATACTGCCAACTACTGGCATGGCATGCATAACAGCGCATAATAATAATAATAATAATAATAATAATAACAATAATAATAATAATAATAATAATACTGCCATAATACTGCCAACTACTGGCATGGCATGCATAACAGCGCATAATAATAATAATAATAATAATAATAATAATAATAATGCTGCCATAATACTGCCAACTACTGGCATGGCATGCATAACAGCGCATAATAATAATAATAATAATAATACTTCCATAATACTGCCAACTACTGGCCTGGCATGCGTAACGCAGTGTTTTTAGTCGTTTTCGCGGATCCGTGTGAACGGTTTTAACAACGTTGTCGTCTGGATGCGAAACTTTTCAAAGGAAAAACTTCTCCGTTTTTAATACATCGTTGTCATGTAAATGTATCCTAAATTGCCCCTCGGTGTGAATGTGTGCGCGCGCATGGTGCGCTGTGATGGATCCAATAGGATCTGGATCTACCACTATAAAGCTGTTGCTGAAAATGATCGAGTGAATGAATTTATCTGGATTTCTGTTTTTTTTTTTTTTTTTTTTTTTTTTTACTGACTTTTGAACAACTGGAAATGCAGATACAGTGACCGTGTGTTAAAACACTTTTACGACTGGAGTCCGATCAAGGAGATCACGTCTTGCCTCGAGCTCTGTTTGCAAAGTTTTTATTTATTTATTTATTTATTTATTTTTCTACGTGAAATACTACTATACTGCCTTCCTGAAGGTTATCTGTCCAAGGTTCTTTATCGGTGCGTTTGGCTACAGATTGTCGTATAAGTGCTAGAGGAAGAACGTTTAGTGGAAGGATCGTATATCAGCGAGGGTGTGAAGGTCAGCGTGACCTTACCCGCAAGCTCAGAGGATCGAGTGTGTGCCGAGTCATCATACTGCAACAAACCGCTAGTAAATGAGGGACGACGGTGAGCAGGAAGCAGTTTACTTCAGTTTACTGTGCAAATTTTATGGAAGGTGAGGGGAATTTAACATTAGAGTCGTGTGTGTGTGTGTGTGTGTGTGTGTGTATTTGGGTGTGGCTGGTGCTAGATGTTTGTCAGTGGATGAATGGGTACATTGACAGTCCTACACAAGCACTCGTTAAGGTGCAGAGCTGTGCAATAACACTACGGTCTCATTTATTTTTTTCACTCTCTGGGTTTTTGTCTCCCTCACTGCACTTTATAGCCTGAGAGAAACAGATCTATCAAAAACACAATCTTCGTTCACTTTATCTTCCGAGTTGTTTTCTTGGTGCCTGTGTAAGGTTGATTCGGTCGGTGCCTGGTCCGTGTGTCATGGCGGCAGAAAGAAGGTTCAGTGTGGTGCTTCACGATGGAGTCGTGATGTTAATAAGGCTGTTTTACAGGGCTGTAGGGTAACAGTGTTTTCCACATGTACTCACGGTACTGCAGGTTTACTTTCATGTCTAACGGGCATTGTGGTTGTTATTAAGGGTGGGGGATGTGACGGAAGTGTTACATAAGGATTTCTACAATACACGATATGTATCATGATAGATATGTATTACTGCAGCACCTCTCATCTTGACTTGAGAGTTTCGTCAGTGTCAGTTGGGTTTAGGTGGCATAGCAACCATAGAGGTGAAACTGGGACATGCATAACATAGTAACTGTGGTTTTGTTTGACCAAAAAAAAAAAAGTGTGGGTAGTTTTTCTGAAGGTCTGCAGATGTGATCATTTGTACCTTCTCACCGTGGCATGCAAGTTAAAAAATAAAATAAAATAATTATTTCCCTCGTTTTGTTCATATTCATCTGTTTCAGATGTTTCTGTATGTATAGGTGTGTGTGTGTGTGTGTGTGTGTGTGTGTGTGTGTGTGTGTGTGTGTGTGTGTGTGTGTGTGTGTGAGAGAGAGAGAGAGATTGCATGTGTGTGTTCATGTGTGCAGTTCTTTAGCTGGGGAAACCCCTGTTTTAGAGGTTTAACAGAAGTGAAATTGGGGCATGTTCTACTGTTCTACTCGCACGTGAAGCACAAAGCTCATGATTGTGATACCATTCTAGCCAAGGCATAGCTTAACATTCTCAATGCATGCACTCCTTCTCCTTCACCTTCACCACCTTCTTCTTCACCTTCTTCTTCTCCTTCACCTTCACCACCTTCTTCTTCACCTTCACCTTCACCACCTTCTTCTTCTTCTTCTTCTTCTTCACCTTCACCACCTTCTTCTTCTTCTCTTCTTCACCACCTTCTTCTTCACCTTCACCACCTTCTTCTTCTTCACCTTCACCACCTTCTTCTTCTTCACCTTCACCACCTTCTTCTTCTTCACCTTCACCACCTTCTTCTTCTCTTCTTCACCACCTTCTTCTTCACCTTCACCACCTTCTTCTTCTTCACCTTCACCACCTTCTTCTTCTTCACCTTCACCACCTTCTTCTTCTTCACCTTCACCACCTTCTTCTTCTTCACCTTCACCACCTTCTTCTTCTCTTCTTCACCACCTTCTTCTTCACCTTCACCACCTTCTTCTTCTTCACCTTCACCACCTTCTTCTTCTTCACCTTCACCACCTTCTTCTTCTCTTCTTCACCACCTTCTTCTTCACCTTCACCACCTTCTTCTTCTTCACCTTCACCACCTTCTTCTTCTTCACCTTCACCACCTTCTTCTTCTCTTCTTCACCACCTTCTTCTTCACCTTCACCACCTTCTTCTTCTTCACCTTCACCACCTTCTTCTTCTTCACCTTCACCACCTTCTTCTTCTCTTCTTCACCACCTTCTTCTTCACCTTCACCACCTTCTTCTTCTTCACCTTCACCACCTTCTTCTTCTTCACCTTCACCACCTTCTTCTTCTCTTCTTCACCACCTTCTTCTTCACCTTCACCACCTTCTTCTTCTTCACCTTCACCACCTTCTTCTTCTTCTCTTCTTCACCACCTTCTTCTTCTCTTCTTCACCACCTTCTTCTTCACCTTCACCACCTTCTTCTTCTTCACCTTCACCACCTTCTTCTTCTTCTTCTTCTTCTTCTTCACCTTCACCACCTTCTTCTTCTTCTTCTTCTTCTTCTTCTTCTTCTCTTCTTCACCACCTTCTTCTTCACCTTCACCACCTTCTTCTTCTTCTTCTTCTTCTTCTCTTCTTCACCACCTTCTTCTTCACCTTCACCACCTTCTTCTTCTTCTTCTTCTTCTTCTTCTTCTTCTTCTTCACCACCTTCTTCTTCACCTTCACCACCTTCTTCTTCTTCACCTTCTTCTTCACCTTCACCACCTTCTTCTTCTTCACCTCCTTCTTCACCTTCACCACCTTCTTCTTCTTCACCTTCTTCTTCACCTTCACCACCTTCTTCTTCTTCACCTTCTTCTTCTTCACCTTCTTCTTCACCTTCACCACCTTCTTCTTCTTCTTCTTCACCACCTTCTTCTTCCTCACCTACTTCTTCTTCTTCTTCTTCTTCTTTTTCTTCTTCACCACCTTCTTCACTTTCACCACCTTCTTCTTCTTCTCCACCACTTTCTTCTCCTTCTTCTTCTCCACTACCTTCTTCTTCTTCACAACCTTCTTCTTCTTCACCTTCTTCTTCACCTTCTTTTTCACCTTCTTCTTCACCACCTTCACAACCACCTTCTTCTTCTTCACCACCACCTTCTTCTTTACCTTCACCATCTTTTTCTTCACCGTCACCACCTTCTTCTTCTTCTTCTTCTTCTTCTTCTTCTTCTTCTTCACCACCTTCTTCTTCTTCTTCTTCACCACCTTCTTCTTCTTCTTCTTCTTCACCTTCTTCTTCTTCTTCACCTTCACCTTCTTCACCTTCACCACCTTCTTCCTCTTCTCCTTCTTCTTTACCATCCTTCTTTGCATTCTTCTGTTCTTCTTCTTCATCGTCCTTCTTCTTTGCCATCTTATTATTTGCCGCCTTCTTTT
The DNA here is from genome assembly GCF_023375685.1 of Ictalurus furcatus. Taxonomy (NCBI): domain Eukaryota; kingdom Metazoa; phylum Chordata; class Actinopteri; order Siluriformes; family Ictaluridae; genus Ictalurus; species Ictalurus furcatus. Next base: position 16,415,939 of record NC_071278.1, read on the forward strand.
ATTTTTACCGTCCTTCTTCGCCACCACCTTCTTCTCTGTCCTTCTTCACCTTGTTGTTGTTGTTCTTCTTCTTTGCCTTCATCTTCTTCTTCTTCTTCATCTACTTTTTCTTCTTCTCCTTTCCACACATGCAAACCCAGAGTAGCGCTTCTCTTCCACAGTGAGATCACACGGCTAACCACAGATTTGTGGCTGTTCGTCTTTACCCGCCCTTTCTTTTTCTCCTTTAATTGTCACGACACTGTGCAAGTGTCACGACACCCCCCCCCCCCCCACACACACACACACACTTTCTTGGCGCGATCTTATCTCTCAATCTTACTCCGGTCCTTCTTCTAAAAGCGGGGACGATAAGGCCGAGATCTAGAGATGACTAGATATAGCAGAGAGGACTGTGGGTAAGTTGACACTGGAAGTCCCCTGATGAAGATTTCAGTGAGTGAAGTAACGGTTATGTCTCCGGCTGTCGCGGCACAACCACCGAGACTGCGGCTTTACAATTCCGTTCGTATCCTCCATTACGTATTTGTTCACGCTGTTCATGTCCATCCTTTCAAATGTTAACAATATCTAATTATTATATGTTATAATTATAGTATTTAGCATTCGAACAAATCCGAATTAGCTATATATGTCATTTTATAGTACCGGAGAAAGTACAAACATTAGCGTAGCATACAGGCCTAGCTGTTCTCTGATTGGATGAAGCCCCACACACTCATTAATTATTCAAGATCGTCATTAGCTTGTCCTGGCATAATGACGTATTGTAGCACAGACTTCTCACATAAGCCCGATCAGAACTGGATCATCAAATGTAAACGTTATAGATTCATTTTCATGTGTTTACCCACCGTAATCTTTACAGTAGCTCTGTAATTAGATTCTACATCTCTACTCATCTTTTTCTTCTTATTTATTGCCTGAAGGGCTGTATATTCACCAGAGATGCTCACCTTATAGGATCATATAATAGGTGCACTCTAATTCTCAGCAGAAGACCTTTTAAGAGTCACTCGCCCAAAAAGAGTGTCTGACGTGTGTGTAATATGATTTCACGGAGGCGTAGTTTGTTTATTTTTTGTAGTCGACTGTGGAAGTTTGCATAGCCTGAAATGAAGATGATGCGCAAAGTTCCCGGAGGTCTCATATCACTTTAAAACATCGCATCTCCCTGCCTGAACGTCATAAAAAAAAAAAACGATCTAGTAACTTGTATCACCGCCTTTTGAGTGTCTTGTGAGAACTGTTTGGTTTTTCCTCACGCCTCAGGACACACTGTCTGCAGCGTCCGGGATGTTGTGGAGACTTATCTATTAACTCCGTTGACACTAGAGGTCAGACTAGCTTCCTACTTTTCTGTAGATTGATTATAAAATCATTTTTTTTTAAAAATTTTGCTATTAAGAATCATTTTCCCCATTACAAAGAGAAAATTTTTTTTTTTCCCTCCCCGATATGCTCGTGTGCTTCTTTGTCTCTCTATCCATTATCCCATCGTGTGATTAAGACCCCCAGTATGTACAGTCATCATGACTTATTGCTCTGTCTGTCCACTGTTGCAGTATATGACTGTGTAGCACACCTTCAGCAGAGCTCATGCAGGATAATGAGCAGCTCCAGGCCTAATAAAACACACATGTTTCCCAGCTCTGTGTCCTGTCACATACTCGCTGTCAAACACCGAGCCCAGTCACAGCCGCTGAGGGCAGGACATGACTCGGTAACATCTCCTGCCTGTCCTTATGTCCCCCGAGCACACGTGTGCGTCACACACCCTTCAACGCCATTGGCTACTTCAGGATGAGTCGAAGGAGCCAGCTGCTCTCGCCACACGCCGAAGACGGGGACGCCACCGCACAGAATATAGTAATGAAGGGAAATGCTCGCTCATAGCAACAGAGATACACAAGTACAAACAGAGAGACTACTGGCACGCTTACATGTGCGCGCACACACTTCGTGGTGCTCACTGAGGCTCAGGAAGGTAAACTGTGAGCTTAGATTTTTGTGAGCATCGCTTTATTTTCCTATTTTAGTCATTTTCTGTCTAGCAACTGCTAAACACCAGGCACTTGCTTCAGAGGAAAGGAATTCAAAGTGTGTGTGTGTGTGTGTGTGTGAGAGAGAGAGAGAGAGAGAGAGTGGTGTGTGTGTGAGTGAACCGACACAGTAGGGATGATGCAGCTGAAGAGTTGACTTATACAGAGCAGGATAAATTTAAACAGAAACTCCGGTGACGTTGAGATCCTCTTTCCTTCTCCTGATTGTTCCACCGTGCGAGAGAGACCTCTCGTCTTCAGAGAGAACGAGAGCGAGGGACTGATCGTGGACATGGCGCTCTGGGGTTTGTGACTGACGATTCACAGGGCTTTGTGTGTACCAGCTCCCGGTTAGCACCGTCCGTCTCAACGTCAGGGGGTTTACACATCTGGAAGCAAAGCAGGCGCGCGAGGGTCGATGGAGCTGTCCGATCCGGCCCTGTGGACGTCTGTGCTGTTCGTGGCCGTGCACTTTGTGACGGCGGCCGGCGTGTGGCTGTGTTGCAGACGCAGAATCGGACGAGCAGCTGCAGCTCTCAACGGTATACATCTCTGTCTTCATGTCTCTCTGTCTCGCTACCTCACTAAGGAACTCTGCCAGTTCCAAGCTAATTTATTCTCTAGGCCCTTCCTCTTCCTCTTCCTCTTCCTCTTCCTGTGGCCTCCGTGATTCAGATCAGAGCTACCTCAACTGCAGCGCTGCTAAATTTCTAGCCAAGAGAACTACATATGGGGCTACAGATTTTCAGAGCAGAGAAATTCTGCTAGTTTCTTGAGAAAGTCCTTTGCAGCTGTGTTCCCCTGACATTTGCTGCGTGCGGTTCATGAATTGATAACTTGTAACTAACTTCCTGACCCCCGAATAGAGAAAAACTAAAGAAAACACCCCCTCGACTTGGAGTTCCTACTCGGGTGTGGGGAAAGTGTCCTCAACTCAGAGTTCAGCAGAAGCAACATGACTGCTCAGAGCATCAACAGTAAACAAAGTAGCACTTATTTACTTTAAAATGAGACATGATGTATATAATGGAAGCCCTTCGAGGCAATGCATTGTTATTCTTTCTTTCTTTCTTGTTTTCTCGTGATCCCTCCGTCACTTTTCTGTGTACTCGCCATTACGTGTTGTTTTTATTGTTCTGGAGGGAGGAAAAGCTTAGCGCGGTCGCGCAGCATCATGGACGAACAAATTCATTTCCCCTTTGATCGGGGACTCTGTACTAGCTCTACGTCCGTCAGTGATCGACGACTTCCACGTTAGCGTCCGACGCTTGAGGAGGGGACATCTCTCTTTCTTAATGCGGAGATCTCGGAAAGTCCGTCTCTACAGCACTCGGGTAGTAAATTTATGACTGCGACGGCGAGGATGCAAACACGCGTGCAACGCCAGTCCCATTCACAAGGCGTGAGATTTTCTCGTGGTAAAACCACGTCATGAGGAAACGGCTTTTATATCATGTCGAGATCACGAGAAAACAAGAAAGAAAAAACATCAACAGCGCGTGGCCTCTTGGGCCGTCCGTACTATATAATAGTAAAGTACTAGAAGACATATTAGCAATCTGTAACACTGACTATACAGGAGGTAAATATTCATTACAGTGGTCTTCAACGTTTTTGCTAAAACAAGATGTAAAACCTCGAACTTAAAGGGATAGTTCAGTCCAAAAATGAAAATTCTGTCATCGGTTTCTCACCCTCGTGTCGTTCCAAACCCATAAGACTTCCGTTCATCTTCGGAACACAAATGAAGACATTTTTAATGAAACCTGGGAGATTTCTGTCCCTCCATTTACAGTCCATGTAACCAAAACTTTCCAGCTCTGGAAAGTTCATAAAGGCATGGTAAAAGTCGTCCATGTGACTCCAGTGGTTTAATCCCGATTTTTATGAAAGATATTATAAGGGATTATATTTTTAAAAAAAGTCCGAGTGTGTTTTAAAGACGTTTAGTGTGAGCGTCGTAGTCTCTACGATCACAGCAGCAGTTGTTAGGAATAAATCTAGAGTATGCAGGTGAGAGGATCCACTGAAGCGAGAGAGAGAGCGTAAACTGTTTTTAGGGAGTGTGAATCTTTATGGCATCCAGGAGAAAGAGGACTGGATTAAACACTCGGGTTTTGACTGGTTGAAATCAGCACGACGGACGACAGAATGAGAAATGACGAAACGCGACGACATCCAGCCACCCGGTTCTTTTATATACTGCTGAAGAGCAGCAGAGCCGAGGTGCTGTATCTCACGTGTGTGTGTGTGCGTGTGTGTGTGTGTGTGTGTGTGTGTGAGAGAGAGAGAAACGGAGAAGTGTGGTCTTTTAGGTAACAGTTTAGTGCCCCCTGTGGGCTGCACGATGTCATAGATATTTCAATCTCTTAACTATAGATAACTGATTGTGATACTGATGACTTTAGCTAAAATGACCAGTCGTGTCTTCTGGAGCTTCACGTTCATATATTTTGGGGACATTCAGTTGCGTATTGTGGTGGCATCACCACCATTTCATCGAGTTATTTACCTAGTTAAGGTTTTAATTCAGGGACAGTAGAGCAAATGGGTAAATTCAAAGATTTATCCATCAGAAGAATTGTGGGTTTATAATTGAAAATGTTTTGTGATTGATTTATACATTTTTAATAAAACTCGTCATCTAGTTGGCTCCTAAATTATTGTAAATAATCTCAATTGCAAGACTGAGCAAAAACAAAATTGCGATTAGTTGCTATTGTGCAACCCTAATATTAGGTGTATGTGCGTGTGTGTGTGTACAGAATAGTTTATTATTAGCTAAAATGGGAAGTAAAACTTTGGGTCAGGCTGGGTGGAGCCAGCAGCTGTGTGTGTGTGTGTGTGTGTGTGTGTGTGTGTGTGTGTGTGTGCTTATTTTAGATGTCTTTCTGGACACTGTCCTGATGGCCATCTCTTTTCTTGACCCGTCTGGAGAATATTTATTGTACCCTGTGTGATTCCTGTGATTTTTCTCTTCACCGTGCTCTCTGTTCAGCCTCACCCGGTCTGATCTCTGGGTCTGATCACGGCAGTCCTAACAGTGTGTTACTCACTGCTTTATTATTACTCTGGTTCATACCGTCACTGCTCAACACTTAGCTCAACACTCAGCAGTTAGATCTCGAGTATTGGTGTCTGGCGGTGTTTCAGTGAAGACGCTGGCTGGTGTGTAAGTAATGTAATAAAATCTGAGTGTTTCACAGTGAAGTTTAGGCTTCAGATCTAGACAGATTTTTCCTAGTTTCCTGTGTCATGAGGAACACTTCTTTAATGACAGGAACACAATGTGCTAAAAATGTTCCTTTTAATGCCTGCATTTTCCACTTTTGACCACAATGAGGTGTGTGTACACGGGCTGGACTCTTGCTCATGGCACTTTTGATGGACAGTGCTTTTCTGTGTTGTGGGAAAACTTCCTATTAAAGGTATTTCATTTTACGATGATTAATTCATCTTCTGCATTGTCTGTTTGCTTTCGGTTTTAATTTCTTCTTAATTGAACTGTTTTGTCTTTGTACACATGGTTAATGATTCAGAATATGAATGACATTGCATAACAAAATGCTAAATGGTAGTAATAATTAAGGCTGTGTAATATGACAGTATGATACCAATATTGCAATCAAACAACATGATCAATAACACGATAGTATATGAGAATACACTTTTCTAAGTTCTATCGTAATTTTGTTTTTAACACTATTACCTCAGATTTTTCTTAAAAAAATAAAAAATAAATAAATTGAGACAGAAATCTCAATGTTTAGAGGCCCTTGTTGACACATTAACATTAAAGTATATATTGTGTTTATTATGAACATGCCTAATAAGAATATCCATCCATCCATCCGTCTATTTTTCCTACACTGGGTCACCTATCTACACCTATCCCAGGGAACTCTGGGCACAAGGTAGGACAGGGTGCCAACCCATCACAGGGCACAAACACACACTATGGGCAATTTGGAAATGCCAATCAAGCTACAACGCATGTCATTGGACTGGGGGAGAAACCTGGAGTACCCGGAGGAAACCCCTGAAGCATGGGGAGAACATGCAAACTCCACGCACACAGGGTGGAGGTGGGATTCAAACCCCAAACCCCAGAGGTGTGAGGCAAATGTGCTAATCACTAAGACACCATGCCCCCCTACGTAATAATAATAATAATAATAATAATAATAATAATAATAATAATAATATATAGTGTGTGTGTGTTGAACATTCTGCAGAAATATGGTAGAAGCACTGCGCCACATGTGTCAGCGTTAATGTGGTTTAATTCGGTTAATCCTTGCTCCATGGTCACAAATGTAATAGAAACTAATGGGATGATGGAGGCTGGTCGTCGCGCAGGAGCTCTGCCAGTAGCGGGAATTCATCCTCTGCTGAATATGAGCCGTCCGTCTCTCCGGTCTCGTCCTGTTCCCAAACTCGGCGTGGCCAGTCACCGTTTCATAATATCGCCGCCTGATCGGAAGTTCCCTTGGACTCCCACGGATTTCGCTCGTTCTGCTGCTCTCAGAGAACAGTGCAGCAGGGGGGGGGGCGGAGGATGTGCACCGTGCCAGCCTCAGAGCGTCACTACGCACATGGACCGAGAGGGAGAGAGACTGATACTGAAACAGAAACCCAAAACAAGCATGGATGAAGGAAGGAGGTAAAAAAGCAAGACTGGACAGTGGACTTCGGACTCTCCGAGAGATTAGAGGAGATAAGACTGAGAGAGTGAGCGAGAAAGGGTGGGGGATAAGCGTGCTGTGTGGCATTAGCTCTTAGCGTAAGCTCTGATATTTATAGTTTAGAGGGCTGCAGGATAACAGAGCTACGCAACAAGACTCACGCACAAAAGAATTCGGGGAGAGGTGCACAGCGACGACGGCAGCAGAGACGCAGGAGAGAGGATGAAGAAGGGAAAGGAACACACAGGAAGATGGATAGCGTAACACTTACAGTCTCACTGACAACAGCCAGGAAGAGGAGGAGTGACGATAAAGCTCTGATAGAGGGAGTTTGTGTTTGTGTGTCAGCCTGTGTTTGGGTCAGTGGACCTTTGAACTCTGACTGATTACAAACGTCTTTCCTGAGTGGCTTATGCTGATTGACTCGTCTCTGACCGTTGTATTGCGATTGTGTGGTGTCATGCTGATTGCTGTCTGATTGGCTTCTGCCGTTTTGCCGACTCACATGTTCTCCGATTGGTTTTATCGATTAGTTCAGAGGCACATTTTGGTAGTTGGAAAAATCAAACGTTCTGCTTCCCGTATACATTATAATATGTTGGGGTTTGTTTTTTTTTTTCTTTCAGGGGAATTAATTTGACTCAAATGTGTAAAAATTGTAATGCAGGAAGTGAACTTGAGTTACATTGACGCTCATGTTTGTCAAGGGTTCTACGGTGACCTCTTTCTGGTAGCCTTCATTCTAGGGCCTTACATAGAACATTTAAAAGGCTGAATTGTGAACAGGCAAGTGTTCTTGCATCTTAAAATATAAGAGCCTGTCATGTTCGTGTATGCAAACGCTGGTAATGCAGTTCGTGTTTAACAAGGAATGGGGAAGATACGAATACAGTTATTAGCATTTCCACGGATAAAAGGAACGTTAAAGGGGTTCGTCACTTCTTCCTATAGGAGTTCTATGTGGAGTCCTCGGAAATCTGAGGATTATAGGATCCTACATCGTACGGTACCATCAAGGGTTCCTCTAGAGGGACAAGCTGAAGAACGCTTTAGGGTGGAAACTTGCACACAGTTTTACGTGCTTCTATTCCTTTAACTGTGGAAGCAATTTATTATATAGTATTTTTAACATACCATGTGAAGCAATATACTGTATTATCTAACGTTTTTGTTTCGGGAAGCAGATCCAGACCCCGGGGGTCCACACATACCCCACTCATTCAGGTCTTAATGAAAATCAGCTCCTTCCCAGAACTCCCCTAGTTTTCCTGGTCCTTCTCTCCTGAGTGCTTCCCTTTCACTTTTGTTTTGCTTGCATCACTACCTCAGCAGAGCTCCTTAGAGCCCCCCCCCCCCCAAACACACACACACATACACTTTGTTTCCATGTTCATATTAGATGCAGAACATCGGAAAGACATGGTGTATGACATCATCTAAAAGGGACGTATCCTGCTCTGGCTCGACTGTTCTTTGGACTTCCTTATGACGCTTGTGATTAAAGGAAACGATATCACACCCATGCGCTTAGAAACTTCTTCCTCCTGCTTTTACTTGTTCAGCCTGACTTGACTAGAAAGTTCCATGGACTGTTGAGGAGCCTGGTGAGTTAAACACTCGTGATCAGTTGTGAGTGCGGTGTGAAGTACGCGGTGCGCACGTGTTTCCCTACCTCTGCGGATAGCCGTGTGTGAAGCCATGCTTTGAATGTGGAGGGGAACTCTAGACCTTGGTGGGGGAGGAGCTCTCTGTCTGTGCATGACACACACACACACACACAGACACACACACGTGGGAGCCAGAGTGTCAGCTCTGCCATGGCAGCGACTGTAAGTTGCACACTCCCCGGCTTTCCCTCAGGTGCTGGGATTTAGCCTGCGCTCATATTTCTCTCTGGACCTTTTATCTGGAGTCGACTGGATTAAGGAGGACATGGTTCAAGAGAAAAAAACAGAGGGAGAGGTCACGCATTCTGGACTGAAAGAGGAGTAAAGCAAACTGAGAGAATGTGGCCGGACTACTATAACGAACAGAGGCTCAATGCTCACCTGTTCACGCTCATGTGCTGCACAGGTCAGTTCCTGTTTGTGGGTGGGTGAGGAACCACGTGTACGATCACGTATGTGTGCGTCTGATTGGTGTTGCGTGTTTACTCGGTGCTACAGTAGAGTGTGCGCAGGGTTGTTATTGGCTGTGTGTGTAGCCGTAGCCATGCACTACAATGACTCGCTGTATATAGAGGAACGTGTGCCTTTCTGTGACTGTCACTCCAGCTGTGTGTCTGAATTGCCAAGGTCTCTGTGTGTATTATATCCATGTTTATATTGTGGGAAAGGGGATGTCCTTGTGTAACAAGAGTGCCATACAAAAACAGTAGATTAACAGGGGCAGAGCGACATGCCTCCACAAATGTTTGCTTTCAGATCGGATTTGCTTATTTTCTGATCTGAATCAGTGATCTGTTATGGTGTGGATGCAGCATAGATCTTTCACATGAACACTGATAACAAATTTTCTTAATATTTGTCAACCTTGTGTCTGATATTTTGGATAATTGAAGCTCAGTTACTGTGAGAACTTGGTATCAGGTCAGTATCGGGGATTAGTCAATACTCCGAGCTCTGATACTGGTATTGTATGGGGGGTGAAAATGGGATTGGGACGTCCGTATTTTCACGTTTTATTAGTGTTTTGATTGCTTGTGGTTGTCAAATTGAGCTAAAAAATTTTTTCTTTCACTTTTAAACAACGGAAATATATTCATTACTCAATATTGTGCGATATTCATTAATTAAACGTTTCATATCAATAAACCATACATGCCGTGATGTTATACTTCTTTACTTTTGCACTTTATACTCTGCTACACCAGAACAACCGAGTTTCCATTCAGGGAATAAACATTACAGCTATATTTACCCATCAGATGTTTTGTAAATAAGAAGTTTGCTGAAGTTGAGGTAAACTTGGGCAGTGAGGTAAATCTGTAGCAGTGTAAGAGAAGTAGCGACTGTAAACTGTACACTTAGCTTGGATTAATAAAGGAAGACTGATGCAGCTACCTAGCTAAAGGAAGATTTTCTTAGCGAGAGCTAGCATAGCTTGTGGCTTTGACTAAAATCATACACTCACTCATTGATCCATTATTTACTGTATAGACGTTTCTTTATAAATAGTTATTTAGGAGTTACACAGGACCGAAGCACTTGTTTCGGAGCGTGCCTGGAGTGCATCCTTGATTTGGGAACGTCAAACATATCATGTGGTAGAGGTCAACCCTTACTGATACCGATCACTAAGCTGGGCAGTACCTACAGATAACCGATTAATCAACTGATTAAAATGGAAACTGAATGAAAACATAATACACAAAGTAAACTATTGCTGAACTTTATTACCAAAATAAACAGTCCTTACTGTACCATGAAAATGTACAGTTTGGATGTAAATCTTGTATGTGTGTGTGTGTGTGTGTGTGTATATAAGATTTACATCCAAACTGAATCAAAAATGAACACTTCAAATAACACAACAAAATTTGTGAGTGATAGTTTTATCTGACCACTAGAGGCCGCTCTTGTTCTGTATAATGACGGCGGACCCATCTCAGCCGCTCCCGGACACCGTTCCAGCAATCGGTTCTCGTGCCGATTAATCTGCAAAAATCAGTCAACCTCTATTACTTAGGCTAGTGATACCCTTACACGATGTATTATTGTTTAGTGATGTTTTGTAATGATTTATTAGATGTCCTTTTTTTTAATAGGTAATGGCAGATTAACCCACAACTAACAATTCAGGTGTAGTAGTAATACATAGATAATATTTTGAACTTTCAAGGCTATATGACTGTCTACCCAGTGCGAAATTAGACACTACAGGACGTTGGACATCCAAAATGATGGGACTGAGATACTGCTCTTAACTGAAACGTTGGTGTCTTGCATGTTGAATTATCTGCACGTCGTTAGGGTGCTGTACTTTTACAGAAAGGTAACAGGTACAGATGGGTGCCACTGAGCAGTAAGTTCAAATGAAAAGTCACCCTGATACTTGCGTGAAAGCAAAGCCATTTTGGAGTGACAAACCAGTTAAACATGTCCTTTTGTGAAAAACATGCAACTGCGTGTGTTGCAATTCACTGCTCCCTGTGTGTAAATGTGTGATTGATTCAGAGTGGGTTGTGCGTTGCTTGCTTGTCCTTAGAAATGTAGTCTCTGCTCCGTATTTAGGTGCTTCTACTAAATTCTTGCGTCCAAAGTCCTCTTTCGCAAACCAAAGCTCATAATCCCACCGCTAATAAAATGACTGTTGTGTTTTTTTTTTTTTTTTTAAGAAACTGAAAAGTTCAAATATTCAGAGTGTGTATGTTGACCCTGTGTTTGTGAGTATGATGTAATATGTGTGCATATCACAGAAAGGAATTAGGCCATGGAGACTCCACACTACATGGCCTCTCTATCGCTAAGTTGTCATAGCAACCCCATCAACCGAACAGATTAAATAGTAAGAGGGGGAAGAGAAAATAAGAGCTGGAGTTGGGGATGGATGAAATTCACACTCTGTGGTATCAGGCTCTATTCTGGGCCCAGCTGCCTCACTGCTCTGGTGTGTCGACGCAGCGCTGTATCACTCAGACCTGCTTATTATGCGCTGTGCATTCACAGGTTTTTCTCCAGTACAAGATTCTGTTGTCTTTTTAACGTCACTTAAATTTTTTTTTAAGGTGCTCTTCAGACATGCCGACTTTTTACACATTTAATGTCAGAGATTTCAACATTAAAGTATGCCGCTATGAGTTTTCACAAAAAAGTGCGGCAAAAGTATCCCCCCCCCCCTCCCCAACTCATAAAAACAGCAGATTAGCCAATCGACGTGTGAATCTGGAATGATTGACAGGTGTGCAGGTGTTTTGGATTTCATATTAACTGACATCCTGGAAGCCCCGCCCCCTTCACCCATCTCACATCGTTAGCAATATTTCCATGCCGAATCTAACCGTGTAAAATCGAACACGCTGTCTGAGTAGAGACCGTAGTGCGCTTGTATGGGGGGTTTTTACAGGAACTGCTGCTTCTCTGATTCAGTTACGTGTACACTTTCTAATGAATTGCTGGACATAACACCTTTTTGTAAAAGAGGAAGAAAGAACGTGTGCATGTAAATTTTTATAGTGTCTAAAACTCGAGTGAAATAGACCGGGAGATTCTTGAGAAGAATCTGCTGCCGTCCACCAGGATGATGAAGACGAGACGTGGGTGGACCTTCCGGCAGGACGACGATCCAAATCGTACAGCAAAGGAAACACTCGATTAGTTTCAGAGAGGAAAAAAAAAAGGTGTTCAAGGTGTTAGAACGGCCCAGTCAATCATCTGACTCGAATCCAACTGAACAAGATTTAAAGACGATATGTTCAGAAGAACGGGCCAAAATCACACCTGAATACTGCGACAGATTAATCTCTTCATACAGGAAGCGTCTTGAAGCCGTCATTACGAACAAAGGCTTCTCCACTAAGCATTAAATACATTTCGGTTAGCGTGTTCGATACTTTTTTTCCCCGTGTCATTCCGCTTTATTCACATGTAACTTTTTATTTATGGACTTTAATGTTGTGAATTCTTAAGATTTCCAGATTTCTTGAGTTAATCCTGATGTCTGGGGAAAATTTCATGTGAATAGCTCCATTGGAAATATATTTACTGAAAACAAATGTTGATGCGTCCACTACTTATTTCCCCCGCTGTAAATATACCCGTGCACTCAAGCTTCTAACTTTGACAAGAGAAAGAACTATACTGAAAACGTGCATCCATTAAACAAGCCTCGCCCCAAACCAGAACAGAGCTGCTCAACTCTGCTGGCTCTCCTTAAAAGCAGGGTTTCTGTGCAAGTCTAGAAAGCGTGTAATCTGTAGGCACTTTTGTTCATGGCCCAGAAAAGTATGGATGTTGCTCTCCGTAATGAAGTCTCCAGATATTATGAGTTTAAAAATCGTAGTCTTTAGACATTTACTTATTACATACCTTTTTTTATTTCCTTCTTAATGATACAAGTTCGAAGTTCACCATTGAAAATGTTTTTAAAAGACCTGGAATTCTTTTACTTAGGGAAAAGGCCCTAGCCATAATGCAGTTGAAAAGCTGCTTCTTTAACATAATCAATTATTATTATTATTATTATTATTTTAAAAAGTAGCTTATAGTTGAGGCAGAATTGAATACATGCAGGAAGAGTTGAAGATTCCGTGTAGTATTCCAGCATCTGGTATTTTGAACGTTTAACCTTCTGGTCCTTAGTGCAGAACACTGAGCTCCCTGCACTTCCTCTATGGGTTTGAAGCACTTCGATTCCTGTAAATGTTGCAATGGCATTTAAATGTGTACTATATAAATGAACTTAGGCCTGGCCTTGCTAATAAAGTGTGTTTTTATTACTCACACCCTTGCATTTGTGTTTATGCAGAGTGTTAGAAAATCCAGGCTTCCACACAGTTGTAAGCTGGAGATGGAGATCAAATGACTGTGTGTCATGTTTGGCTAATGAGTCTAATTGTCCCACGTGGACATGTTCAAGGTCCGCGGATATTTAGGTCGTCTAAAACAGAACTGCTGCGAGTCCCTTGTTAAACTGGTCTATTTTTGACTTCTATCAAGTACAGCTTAATATGGCTGCTGATGTTCGTCATGGAGCTTGTTCTATGATGCGGTGAATAAAAGTATTCGTATTGTGACATGATCTGCTGTATAAGCACTGGAGAAGTTAGTTTTCCTCACTGTATATTTTTAGAACTTGGTCTGAAAACACGAGAACAGGGAGGAGCCTGTCTAAATAATACAAGCCACGATAATGACACTGCAGTTCTCTTGCTGTTCCAGCATTAAATCTCTCTTTCTCTGCTTCCTTTTATTCTCTCTCCACAATCCCCTCTTTATCTGTCCTCCTTTGCAGATGAGCGAGACAGAGTGCAGAAGAAGACCTTCACCAAATGGGTCAACAAACACCTTATCAAGGTACAGTCCCAACATGCCGTGCTATTTTCCTGGCTTTCTGCTTTTAATATAGATAAGGACTGGCACCATTGACTTGCCTGATGATTATAATGTGTGGAACAGATGTACCACACCGGTATCGATTCAGGTAAACTGTTTTATAAATGTGACGACGTCTACAAAGCACAGGATATCGGGGGAATACATGACATTAAAAAATTTTCTAAAGGGGTCTACATTGTCCGTCGATTTAATGACTCGAACCTTTTATCAGTGTGTAAACCACCACAGTTGAGCTCCTATTATCTAACTATATTTGAATTATCTAACATTTATTTTCTGGTTTTTGTTAACAAACCCTGAACTTAACAAAGGCAAGCATTAATAAACCAAATCAGATGCTAACAAAGTAACAAGAGTAATCTTGTATATTGACTGGTTTTATTTTTTATTTTTTTTAATGGCGACTGAATTCCAACCATGATTAAAAAATATCCCACATAGATCATTTACAGCAGGAACTCTCTCTCTACAGCTTTCTCAGGTGCTGCAAACATTTAAAGGAAGTTATTTAGTCCTTATATCACAGTGCTGTTGAATTCTCAAATCTGATTGGCCAGAAGGTGGCGAGTAAATCATTCCGTATAAAAGCGGCTCGGAGTTAATTCCGTCCGCCAAGCAAAATCACAGGGTTGTATTAAACGCGATCTTTCTTATATGTTGCGATTTCTATAGTGAGTATGGTGCACATGTGTAATCAGTGATGTGCTTTTCTATGAGGAGACATTCATGGAAGGAGTCTCCGGTTTCAGCACTTTCTAATAGTCAGAGGTAAAGCTGAAACATCACGTTTTCAGACGCAAGAAAGTCATCAGGACGGAGGACTTTGTGCTTTGTCAGTAACATGCCATACTGCATTTTTAACTTCAACTGATAGAGAGAAAGAGCGGTTGAAGAGGAAACAGCTGTTTATAGCTGTTATAAGTGATCATAGGAACTAGCTTGTTTGCTAGACATTCCACAACATGAAAATGTAACTATGAATGGATAAAAAGTGTCCTGTACGAATGAAGCAGGTAGAACTTGATGTCAACGGTGTTGACCGGGAAGTCTTCACCGCCATTTTAGTTCTTCTTGGTACAAAAGTTGTACGCCTCGAATATTCTTCAAACTGGAAGGAAGCTGTTGAATTAAAAACTACTTCGTAAATGTAACCTTATCTGATAAGTTCATCTTCTTGTTACAATGATATGTTCCATATAAATCCTACAAACTTCGAGACGTTGCGCCAACAAGAATCTCAGATGGACGCGCGCTGAATTGCCGTGGTGTAAGAGGAATGAAACACGTGGAATGTGCTGTTACTGGAAACGAATCAATTTTGGGTTGGTACTGATAAATCTATCCTGTGCTAGGGCTTTAATACACCACCCCGTCGTTGGTTTATATTCCTCTAACAGCACATCCGGGCATATTTTATTATTTACGTATTAGCAGAATTGGACTGCTTTTTAAACAAATGGCTGGAACAAACACGGACTACGTTTACGTGGACAGCAGTAATCTAATTATTGACCTTATTCTGAATAAGACAATATTCTGATTAAGGTGTTTACATGTTGTAGAACATAGATCGATTAATGGCACACGTAATTACGTGCCCATAAATGGATGAGTGTTGAATGCTTTGTTAGCATTACTTATACCGTGAACATATCGTATGATACTATACCAGCTGAAGTATCACAATACCGCTCAATATTGTGTTAATTCATAATTCAAATCTACAAAGATGACAGACATGCATGGATATAAAGTAAAACGGACAGACCAGGTTTTCATCGCAATACTTTATTAATGAGAATGACTAACTGGCTATTGGAGAAACTCCAGAACAGTCATACAATTGGCAAGCAACCAATTCAGTGTGTCTCATTTTTCATCTGTTAGATGTCTCATATTTCATCCCTAGAGCAATGAAATCATGCAAATTGTCCTCAGAGTACTAAGAATGAACACAGCATTAGGAATAAATAACTGAATTTGGAAATGAACTCCAACAAAAATTATAAAATTGGGAGCGTTCGCTCGCTTACTATCGCACGTGGCTAATTTTATCGGAAGAAAGAACTAACGTGACGCATGGATGTGGCAGATGAGTCGCATCAGAAAATGTGAAAACGTACAAATATGGGTGGTGTTCAGACAGACACGCTTCCCTGCCAGTCAAAATGCAATTTGTAGGCAGTTTAAACCTGCTGTGTCTCTGTCGAAGCTCCGTAACCTCACATCATTCAGCCGTGGAAAACCCTTGTATACAGGGTTACTGATCAGAAGGTCGGAGGTTCAAGCCCCTGTTGGACCCTTAACCCTGTCTGCTCCAGGTGTGCCGTATCATGGTCGACCCTGCGCTCTAACAAACCCCACAAACCCTACCCCAACTTCCTAACAAGCTGGGATAGGTGAAGAAAAGAATTTCACTGTGCTGTAATGTATAGGTGACCGATAAAGTCGTCTTCTAAGAGTCTGCAGTGGCATTGTGCAGCAGATTATCAGCGATCTATTGAGTTTAGAAAAGATCAAAATCTTCAGCATAATTATTATTTCTGGCATCCTGCCATGCCACTGAAGCAGGCAGTGAGTGGTGTGTGCAGTCACAGCTCTACTGTACACACTCAGTGGGTGTTGAGTTAAAGGAACACACAGCTCATGATATAATAAACCGCATAATACAGAACCACGACACTGTAACAGCAAAAGGGAAATTATATTTAATTTATTTGATGAACTTTACTTGAATTACTCCTTTAGGTTACTACTGAATTCTTGAATTTTTTATATATATATAATATATAAAGGATAAAATATATATTATATAACAATATACTGTAAATTCTTTTTGCTTGCTGTGGGGCGTGATGGCAGGCAGAAGCACCTATGCAGTGGATATTAGTTGGGGTTTTTCTGGCCATCCTCACTAATCACACCAAGGCGTGGACGTGAGGAATGCTGGGTATTCTAAGAGCAGGATCAGGGACCAATCAGTTCAGAGTAATGGAGCTGGTGACCTCATAACTTAAGCTGCATTACTGTAATGTGGGTCAGACTGTAGGTGGCGAGCGCAAACGCTGGCACA
This sequence comes from Ictalurus furcatus, assembly GCF_023375685.1. Taxonomy (NCBI): domain Eukaryota; kingdom Metazoa; phylum Chordata; class Actinopteri; order Siluriformes; family Ictaluridae; genus Ictalurus; species Ictalurus furcatus. The sequence continues at coordinate 16,432,794 of NC_071278.1, forward strand.
GCGCCGCTGTAACGTTACACAAACGCTGGACATTGCGAGTTATATTTACTGAGGCATCGTGTGACCTTCTGGCTGGCTGTAATGGAGGATGACAAAGTCAACAGTCAGGAAGGAAAAAGAAAAGAGTGCATTTTGAAAAGAGCAGCGAGGTCGATGATGATGATGATAATAATAATAATAATAGATTCAGGAATACAGTGTCACGAATTAGTTTGGTCGGTGCGAGATAATCCAGATTCCTACCATGTTAGTCTATATCAGTAATATCAAATCATTATGATATCAGCTAGTCGGCTATTGACCGGTTAAATCTGTAACGCTCGGTAAGCATGTGTTTGTGTTTAAGTTAGGGTTTCGGATGTGTCGTTTGAGTTGATATGAAGCATTGAAAGGCTCATGAGCAGTGGTGTTGTTACTACAGAAGTGGAAACGATCAGAGCTTTGCTCAGTGGCCACTGAGGGACCTGCTGCCCACATGTGGCAAAGTGTGATGCAACAGTGTTGACTTGAGTAACAGCCGACTAATTACCAAAGCAAACACTTTTCCTACCATGCAACAGATCAACTGGTAGTAAGAACTGTTGGGATTATTACTTCATTGGCTTTTCAAATGATTTGTGATGACTATGGGCATTTTCAGCTGGCACAAAAATTTCTGCAGAACAACAAATTAGGTACATTTTTCATTTCTTTGGTTTGGGGAGAAAAAAAAAAAACACTACACAAGGTCTGTAATTTGGAAGGAATAACTCACAACGGACTCTGGATTATTACTGGATTATTTTTGTATAGCAGCACAGCCTGAAGTATGTTACTCTGCTTATAGCACAGTGATCCCCCCCCCCCCCCCCCCAGGATTAAATTATATATATATATTTTTAAGTATTGTATTGTGCATCATGCTTTCTCACTCTTATTACAGTAGTTACATTGAATGTTATGGAGCGCCTTGGAGCAGGAGCGTTAACTGGGCTGTTAATCATCCAGAGTCCAGATTCTTCTCCATCAAATAACTTTTCAAAACTTGTTTCTAAATAGACTGTTTCCATGGACTTTTTTTATTTTTCTCTTTTGAAATTTTTTAAATTTTTTTTTACATGATCGGACAAAACTTTGGATTTTTTTGTCGCCTTGGGTGTTATCACTGTTTGCCAATTAAATATAAAACCTTTTGGCTGTCTAACATAAGACTAGGCTAGTTTGGTGTCGCTAGCCAAGGGGAGGCACATCTAAGCTATCATTGTATGGGTTTAGCTGCTACAGAGCCTTATCTGTCCTTATGCTCTGCTCATATCATGTTCACGTAACTTGGAACTCATGTAGATATTTACACGTCTAGTTTTCCTGTTCAGCATGAGAGAATGTTACCGTTTCAGTTTCAACCCCTTTACTAGTTAAAAATCTACGTGTATCCGTTCTTCCCTCACACTAACTGACTGTGAGAGTTGGCGTTTGGCAGAGTTCAGAGCTGTGAGCCAATAATATCTGAGTATTTCCACGTATTTGCGTGGAAATACTCAGATAGTATAGTTCAGTTACGTAGTGACGAACCACTCCGAGTGGAGAATTATTCAGGGCTGGAGAAAAATAACTTCAGGGCCACATCCCCTAATACCCAGGCCGGGTTACACCCCTGTCTGCAAGACAAGTTAGGTCCTATTATCGCTTACTATAAACAGTTGTTCCATTACCTCGTCATGTGACTGAGAAACCAGAAATGCATAAACTCCTCTGTCCTGAAGACCCCCACGAGGGAAAACGTACAGTACTGACTGTTACAAAGTGCTGACACTCAAGCTCTTTCCATAAATGTTGAATTAAAGTCTCCATCACCAAAAGCTTCAGCATATCAGTGATTCATATTATTCTTTGTTAGACAGCAAAAAAAAACAAAAACACAACTGTTTATTATTAGCCTTGGATTACGTGGAGCCTCCATCAAGAGATGTCCCTGTAAATGTGCTGTTACTATAGAAACGATAACGCATTAAATCTAGCACGTTAATGTAAACCTAATATTTATTTTACAGCCAGAGCTGGTGTTCTAGACCGTTAATATACACCTGCTCTGTGGTTTCATCCATAATCTTCCCTACATTATTATTCATTTGGCAGGTATTTTTCCTACGGAAATCTTTTTAGTCATAATGTGTAAGTTTTTTTTTAAGTAATTTGTATTTATAGTTTTCATAATATGATTAGTTGCATATTAACTTTTTTTTTTTTAATTTATCATCAATTTAAAGCAAGCATCCTTTGACATTAATTTACCATCTTAAACATCTTTTAGTTTTTTTTTTTTTGTTTCCCGTAAGATGATTAAATTCAGCACACGCGCAGCAGGGGTAAATCCTTCCTGCAAGAAATAAATCTATTTTAAGTTGAATTGCTCGCTAACGGTCATGTCTGTTTGACAAGCAGCCATTAAAAAGAAAAACGTGGAGTCCAAGTCGGAACACGTCACCATTGTGGTTACATTCCAGTCTCAAATGCAGTGAAAGCGTAACCCGATCACCTCAAAGGTACACAACAACACACGTACTGTAAGGATCAACAGTGCAGCGTCGTGTTCTACAGCGCCAGCAGATCAGACTCTGTGTCTGTGTAAGTGAACACAGCAGGGTCACATGACGCTCAGGACTGAGCAGGTGATGTCACGTGTCTGGCAGTGTGTTGGAATTTGTGTCTGAGGCTGGTGTGTGTGTGTGTGTGTGTGTGTGTGTGTGTGTGTGTGTGTTTAGTTACACGCATGCAAGTCTCTGCTGACTGAAGAGATTATGTGTGTGTGTGTGTGTGTGTGTGTGTGTGTGTGTGTGTGTTCTGTACACATGCACAAGATAAACTTGACCTTATTCTGAAGGAAGTCGAGGCTCGTAATGTGGAGCGTGTTTGATCCGAGTGATGAGTTTCATTTTAACCGACTTTTTTTTTCTTCTTTTTTCCTTTTCCTTTTTTTTTTTATGAATAAAATTGAAGTCTTTGTTACAGCTTAAATGCACCACATTTTGTTCGCAAAGTTAATGCACCCTTACTGTGCCCTCATCACAAAACTGGTTATTTCCCCATATTCTTAATAAGAATCATTCTGAACCTAATTATTCTGAGTTAAATACTTTTTTACAATGTTTTGTAGACATTTAAATAAACACTTCATCAAAATCAGCTTTACACAGGGTCTTTTTTTCGTTTTTAAACTCAACATGACTGCTTTTCTGGCAGTTTGTTAGCCTTTCTGTCGTTCTATCTATCGTTTTATCTATATCTCCATCTATCGTTCTATCTATCTATCTATATCTCTATCCCTCTGTCGTTCTGTCTATATCTCCATCTATCGTTCTATCTATATCTCTATCCATCTATCGTTCTATCTATATCTCCATCTATCGTTCTATCTATATCTCCATCTATCATTATATCTATCTGTCTATATCTCCATCTATCGTTCTATCTATATCTCTATCCATCTATCGTTCTATCTATATCTCCATCTATCGTTCTATCTATATCTCCATCTATCATTATATCTATCTGTCTATATCTCTACCTATCTATCGTTCTATCTATATCTCCATCTATCGTTCTATCTATATCTCCATCTATCGTTCTATCTATCTATCGTTCTGTCTATATCTCCATCTATCGTTCTATCTATCTATCATTCTATCTATATCTCCATCTATCGTTCTATCGTTCTATCTAGATCTCCATCTATCGTTCTATCTATGTATCGTTCTATCTGTATCTCCATCTATCGTTCTATCTATCGTTCTATCTATATATATCTCTATCTATTGTTCTATCTATATCTCCATCTATCTATCTATCGTTCTATCTATATCTCCATCTATCTATCTGTCGTTCTATCTATATCTCCATCTATCGTTCTATCTATCTATATCTCTATCTATTGTTCTATCTATATCTCCATCTATCGTTCTATCTATCTATCGTTCTATCTATATCTCCATCTATCGTTATATCTATCTATCTATATCTCTATCTATCTATCGTTCTATCTATATCTCCATCTATCGTTCGATCGTTCTATCGATCGTTCTAAATATCTATCTATTGTTCTATCTATCGTTCTATCTATATCTCCATCTATCTATCTATCGTTCTGTCTGTCTTTCTTTCTATCCATCTGTCTATATCTCTATCATTCTATCCATCTATCATTCTATCTGTCTATATCACTATCGTTCTATCACTCTATCATTCTATCTATCTATATCTTTATCTATCATTCTATCAATCATTCTGTTGTTCCTTCTAGCTACCATTCTATCTATAGTTCTCTCTATCTATCGATCGTTCTAAATATCTATCCATTGCTCTATCTATCTATCGATCGTTCTGTCTTTCTTTCTATCTATCTGTCTATATCTCTATCATTCTATCTATCTATCTATCATTCTATCTGTCTGTCTATATCTCTATCGTTCTATCAATCTATCTATCTATATCTTTATCTTTATCCTTCTATCGACCATTCTATGTATTGTTCTGTCTGCCTGCCTGTCATTCTGTCCATCTACACAATAGTTTATCACAGAAATATCTCCAGGTTTCTTCACGTATGCTGTTTTTGATGTCTCACCCCCCACTCCCCCAGTGTGTCGAGCTCCACGCTGTTAGGTGTGGTGAAAGTTGAGTCAGTGGAGGATTCGGTGCAGGCATGGCTGATCAGGTGTGGCAGAACACATCATGTCTGCATGCAAATCATGTGGGTTTGATTTGCACCATAACTAGGCACAAACTACATGTAACTAGGAAGGTCTTTCTCTCACGCTTGATATTATATCACGCTACATCAAAGTATCTGCTCTCTGTGAAGAGTAACTGACAGGAAAATGTAGGAGGAGGACGGCTTGGAGCCGTGTGTGTGTGTGTCTGTGTGTGTGCGTGCTACTTAACAATTTAAAAAAAAAAATCAACCAGAGAACAAAGTCCGAGCCAAACAAACGTAACCGCGTGCTTAACATCCCGTGCTCTTTTCCCTCCAGTAAATTGACTTTTCCACTGGATGCATTTTATTTATTCTTGATCTGACCACTACTTTCACTGAAAAAGCAGGAAAGTGTTGTTTTCATACCTGTCCCATGAAGCATAGCTGTTTATACCCGTGTGATCAGTTTCAGACTGATGTATGGATTTGATGGATCGTTCATACTGGTATTGATGATGCATTTATTATACTCCTTAATTTAAACCTAGGACTTTTGATAGAAATCTTGCATCAGTGCATCTTTACATAACCGGTTTTTTAGCTCACACTTTTCCTTTTATTTCCTTTCATTTGGTTGTCGCTGCTGTTGTGCCTCGTATGTTTACACTTTATTGGGTTGCCATGTCTCGGATTTCTACGTAGTTCTCAGGTAATCGGTGAAATGAAAAATTTAGGTAAAAATGATTGACGAGAAAACATTTTAGGGGTTTTGTATTGAGCGTTTTTCCTTCTTGGTACTCTTTGCTCACCGAGAAAGTAACACATTTTCACAAACCACTGACGATGGTAAACAAATACACACACACACACAAAAAAAAAACAACGACACAATGCTACTATCTGTGGAATTGTAGTGTTATAGCCTAATTAATATTCAGATCCATTTCAGGGATGGTCTTTTTAGCTCATTTAAAAGCTCTAACACACAAACTGTCAGACGTCAGAACATCTATATCTAATGTTAGTGTTTACATTACTGCTCACTCTTACAGACTAGTGTATCTAATTCATATTTCAGTACATCTGCTGCCCTCTGCTGGATAGAGATGGTACAGCAGCCAGTTTGCTCTACATTTTAAATCACGTAGATATACAGTACAATTACTGATGTTTCCATGCCAGTGTGAGGATCTTGGGGTGGGGTAGGTGTGAGTATTTTTGATTCATCAGTTCCAAATGAACTCGGTCTCATTTTTCTCACGCTCTCTCTATAGGTGCGGAAGCACATCACAGACCTGTATGAGGATCTGCGAGATGGACACAACCTCATCTCTCTGCTGGAGGTGCTGTCTGGAGTCACGCTGGTGAGGAAACATAAATGGAGTCACCACACATACAAAAACAACAAAAAAAAAAAACATGCACCCAAAACCAGTTCCAAATTCATTCCCCTGGACCATTACACTTCTCCATGTGCTTGAAAATGCTGTCACTCAGCTGGCTGACACGGCTCACGACATGACGTTAAACTCGCTGCTGGAGAGCATGATTAGCTATCTTTTTGGACATGACTTCAGCATCCTTTTCCTCTAAATGTGCTCCCAGTCAGGCATGACCACACGGAGTAAGAGTGAGCTCATGCACAGTGCAGTGGTGGATGATCTCAGTATCACTTTTTTCTTCTTCACCATAAAGAATCACAGTGCAGGGAGCTCTCTGGGTCGATGGATTGCTTTTAATGGAATGACTGCTCACTCTGAATTACCATCTTTCTACTACACATGCTCAATCCCTGCAGCTCTCTCGCTCACTCTCTATCTCTCTATGTCTCTCATTCTCTGTCTCTCTCATATTCTCTCTCTCGTGCTCTCTCTCCCTCACTCTCTCATTCTCCCCACTCGTCCTCCTTTCCTCTCTGTCTTGATCATTCCTTTCTTTTTAATACACGCGGAAAGCAGAAGCAAACTTTCTCGTCTGTCTTAAATGGTTTTTTGGTTTACTTCTTGCCAAGTTGCGTTTTAATCTGCATCGCTCTGTCTCTCCACTGCTGTCTTACCTTCCTCTCGTTGCTTTTGTTCAGCATTTCATTTTTCATCCCTCTCTGTTGTGATCAGCACAAGGGCGGGTCGACTCCACAGAGGCCGTGCGTGTCTCGCGCCCCTCCACTCATCTTGCTGGGTGGGGAGGATGAAGAGGATGGAGATCAGGGAGTATGTGTGACAACACCCCCCCCCCCCCCCAACCCCCTACCCCCGGCGCCTCTCAAAACCCTTTCATAACCCCCATAACACACACACATCCTGAACCTGCATGTGAGTGATGTGCACGTAACCCTATGAAATATCAAACACTCAATATGAGTATTCTTGTATGCTCATATAAAGCAGATTTACATTTAATCTGGTTATTGTTCTGGTATTTTATTCTTGCAAGCTACAAATTCTTGTTGTACTTATTAAGTATTTAAGATGAATCGGTGTATATAGATCAGACAACATGACTCCATGATTCTCAATTGTATGGTTAGAATCTATATAGAATAGATATCTATAAGAATATATATATACTGTGTACTCTAAAGCTATAAGAACTTTGGCCATTAGCATTTTTATCCATATATGTTTACATGAGCCTTGAGGGTAAACTGCATAAATATACAGTTTTGTGCAGCAGTTTGTTTACACTAAGGATAAAATGAAGTAGACACATTTACACTGTTCAACACTTCTAGAGTGTTTGGGGTACAGGTGTTTAATTGTGCAAATTGTGTATGGTTAAGATACCGAAAAAAAAAAAAAAAAATTTACTCCTAAAAGTCACCTCTTATTCACACACTCAACCCAGAAACCATGGGGGATGCAAACTTTTGCACTTGGTTGTATATTCTGCCATATGCTGGAGAGGTATGCTGTGCTGCAGGCTGTGCTTATAGCGGTCAGGTCTAGTACCTGCATATTTACAATGCTGTTCGATCCAGCTGTCGCTGACCTCAACCACAGCTGGATGAGAAACGTCCAGAGGTGGTAAGAGTCCCCGATTTCCATACGCAAGTGAACGTGAAATTACTCTTAAATACACCATGTTTGTCAAAGTCGAAGTACCGCTTTGAATTATTCACGCAAGCTGAAGTAGACAAGTATAAACTTAAAGTACGACTAAAAGAACTAGAACCAGACAAATGTCCGATTATAGAGAAATGTAGTGATTATTTGAAACAGATGTAGTAAAGAAATGTCTAAAATATTAGGTCAAAGTGAAGCTCAACTAAAGTACAGATGCTTACAAACCATCCATAAGTACACTAATAAAAGTAATTATACATAGTTACTTCTCATGTCTGGTAACTTGCAGTAACGTCTGTGAAATACATCTCTTGAAGTTTTAAGTAAGGGATAATTCACAGAAGGCAACCACCTGGTTCTTTTCCCCCACGTCGTGCGTCAGAATAGTGTAATGCAGCGTTGATGAGTTAAAGCCGTCATTGATGTTTGCGCTGTAAAATGTGACTGAAAGGATAAATATAACGGTTCACTTTCTTTATTTTATATCGCCAGAATTCTGCCTGCTCCAAATCATACACGTAGGCTAGATAAAGTAAGAAAAAGTGTGATCGGTTTACATTTATTTGACTGAAGTGAGAGAGAGAGAGAGTGCGTGAGTGAATTACCCGCGTCTGTCTCTACTAATAATGAAGCTGTGAGTTTAACTACTGTATGCAACTATAACTGTATGTTGCTATGGTTACAATTGTTTATAGGCAGTGCATTTATTTATAACCGTGATTAAACTGACTGGATTCTGATCCAGCCAATCAGAATTGAGTATTCAGACAGACCACGGTATAATGAAATATAATTTGGTTGGATGTTAACACAGAGGAGTGACTGATGGGCAGTTAGTTGGACGTGTAAATGAAAATAACAGTGTGACTGTTTCTAATATGGAAGTGGTTGAGATTAAAAAGTATACCGCAGCCAGCCACAAGGGGGTGTCGGACATTTTTACTTCGTTTTTTTCGACTGCTGCCGTGGTGTCCATCATGTACGGTTGTGTCTATGCGGCGAAACAGAGCCTTCACATGTCGTTATCGTTATTTTGAATGCATCGTACCTCTTCCACAAGCCTAATCCCATGTAAAGACCACAAGCCAGGCAGGACAGATCAGTAATCATCAGTCGTCTTATCAGCACTCTGAGGTCCACTCTGAGGCAGTTGGGTACTTGGTAATGTGCCTCTTCTGCCCCAGTTGTGGATCTGATCCTGTGCATGTGCTCAGTGACATCTCAGTAGAGCTGCTCCTTTTCCCACTGCTGCAGTGATGACTAACAACACCTGCATTCTGCACACAGGCCACTGCAACCCTCTCAGTGTGTGTGTGTGTGTGTGTGTGTGCGCACCTTAGCGTGGCTTCCTTCTAGTGCGTCTGATGTGATTTAACCAGAAAGAGTGTAAGAGTCTGTGTGCTTTTGTGAAAAAGGAACGGAGGTATCTAGAGACCGTCACAGTGTGTGTCAGTGCACGGAGTGATGATGAATGCAGGTTTTCAATGTGGGAGATTTTATGCCAAATGACCGTAAACTATTCCTGACACTTCGAGAGAAGGCTTTTTATTTTATTTATTATTATTTTTTTTTTAATGAATTCCAATAGCCCTAACCCTTTGCTATTAATCTCTCTGCTACGTTTTCTTTCACTGCTTTTTGGTTTGCAAGCGACTCTCTCCTTTCTCCCATTGCCTGTAAGCTGTGAACTATAAACGGCACGTTTTTATTTTCTCTCCGTCTCGCTCTTTTTCAGCCCAGAGAAAAGGGCCGCATGCGATTCCATCGACTGCAGAACGTGCAGATTGCCTTGGACTTCCTCAAGCAGAGACAGGTATGGAACGGCACACCACGTGTACTCCGTGTCTGTCACGATTGTTCTGTCTGTTTAAGTAGGTCATTACGTTTCATATGTTTATAAAAGGTTGTGCGAACTGAAATCGCAGCTCACCTCACAGGCAGCAGAGGCGTCTGAAAATGACATACCGCTTCTTTAAAGAAACGCGAGCAGGCGATTAACAGACGTCGAAGTTAGTGGAAAGTACTTTTGAAAGTATACTTTAGAAACAGTGGTAGCTCTTTGGATTACATACATTTAATAAAGTCAAGTCAAGTGGTTTTTATCGTCATCCCGCTGTACCATGAACAGAACAGTACACGAGACTACTACGTAAAGTGCAAATACACGGCAGTGTGAGACGAGTGCAAGGAAAATAAATACACAGGACAGTAAATGTACAATAATAGCAGTAAATACAAATAATTTATCATAATATGCGAAATACTTTGTCATTTTTTGCTGTCCACTTTAAATAACCATGTGGTGGTTGATCGCAGGTCAAACTGGTCAACATCAGAAACGATGACATTACAGACGGAAACCCAAAGTTAACTCTAGGCCTGATTTGGACCATCATCCTCCATTTCCAGGTAAGTTTTCTTGTTTTCCGTTTCAGTTACAGAACTGCTGACTGCTTGCTAGGGCTTTGTCAGGAATGTGGAGGTAATAGTTATTTATATATATGCCGGTGCTTAGAGCTCTAATAGTTGCTGTTTGTTGGCCAGCAATGTCCTCTTTTCTCAGTGAGAGCTGCAGGGGTGTGTTGGCAATAAAAAGCAGAGTACGAAGGGCTCAATTAGGAGAGAGTGAGAGAGACAGAGAGAGAGAGAGAGAGAGAGAGAGAGCGCGTCAGTGCAGGAAGAATTCTGTTTATGAACTTAATCATTTGCTCCCTGGACACAGTGTGGATGAGAGGATAGAGCAGGATGGGACAGTATATGGCTGATCGTGTGTCTGTCTGCATCTGTTGGCATGTGTTGTGTTGTGTCTGTCTGTTTCTCTTTCTTTGTCTGTCTGTCTGTGTAAGAATGTGACTGTCTGTCTGTCTCTGTTTCTGTAAGTGTGTGTGTAGTTATTAGAAATGATGAGTGTGGGTCACATCTACACGTCGGTCGTTGTTTGTTACAAAAGCACTCACTTGGTCCCGATTCAACAGAAATGAGTTACTTATTTACATCTTTTGACACTAGGAGCAGTGACACACTGAAAGAGGGAGAACGTAGGACATTAATACCGTTCCCTAGCTCCTTTGTGTAATCCACAACCTTAACCATAAAAAAAAAGAATTATCTGTGCGTCTAATGATTGGATTCATTCGTTGTTTTCTGTATGCTGCATTAGATTTAGATTATGTGCTAATCATGTGATTTTAAGGAAAGGGCTGCTTTTTCAAGCAGGATCCACTAGAGGGCGCTGTGGATCTCAAAGGCGGGATGATGTCACAAGGTGACATAGGGAGCCGGTTGCTATGGAGACTGTGTTTTATGTGACTCTGCAGACATGATGCAGCAGAGGGGGGAGGGGAGGAGGATATTAGAAGGAGGGATGAAAGGCAAGTCCCTGGGCATGATGGGAACGAGCAGTGATACGGGGGATGGTGGGCGATTCTGAACGACTGTGCGACTCGGCGTGATAAAGTTTTCCGAGATGAACCGTGTGAAGGAAGAGCCGGGTGTGTCAAAACACAACCCTTTTATTAGTCTGCTTGCCTGTTGGATATGCATCAAAACTGCACATTAACACGGTCAGTTGTTTATTCATAAGATCCAGTACCATCATCTGACAGCATCACTGCTATCACCTAAAATGAACATCCTTCTATTTGCCACAAAGCCTGTAGGTAATCTGCACTGCCACAGGAGGCTGATCATCCTGTCTCGCTCACTCAAATTGGGACATGTCCCCTGGAAACTACCGCTGCAATTTAGGCTAACTCTGGACTGAATTGTCCTCAGTATGTCCTCGTCTTGCCCTTGTGTATTTTCCTCTCAGTTTTGGAGTTGCTAATGTTTGTAATGGAGGATTTTGTCTACAGCTGCGTTGCCGTGAGTGCAGCTCTCCCAAAGGAGCGGTTTACATTAGGTGGCTGATGGTGTGCTGAAAGGCTCAGGAAGAAAACTGTCTACTCAAACCAGGATAATGACACTGCAAGACGGTCAATCATCAGTTGGCTCCCAGCAGGGCTGAATGCTGAGGAACTTCCCTTCCCGTTGCTAAAACGTTGATGACATGATCTCATCTGTGTACCACGTGAGAGGCATGAATTTTCCCTGAGTGCGAGGGTGGTAGGATGGCATTGAAATAAATGCCTGCTCACATTGCTAATTTAGTCTACAGTTGTAGATACTCGTTAATTCATCAATCATGCCACTACGTCGATGTCTTGAATTAGACTGCGTTTCTGCATGATGTTAACCATACCACTGCATAGGGGGTTAATGCTATCTTTGCGTTCATTGATGAGCAAGTGATCTTCCAAATTACTCGACAGCTGACAAGCCTACTTGTATTTTTTTTTTTTTTCTCCACGACTTCCTGTTTCCTTATTCCACTTTATTTGGCCATATTAAAAATGGGCTTCTCAGCTCCTTTGCAATGTCTGCATTAGAAAGAGTTTTTAAAATTTATTTATTTACATTTACAATATTTCCTTTTCAGAGTCTGCTAACTATTAAGGCTTTCTTGTTGCCTTATTTATTCATTTTCATGTGGGTCTGTGTGTGTGTGTGTGTGTGCACATGCAAAGCTCTGACCTCGCAACAGCGAGAACAAGTGAGAAAGCAAGAGAGAGGGAGGGACGAGGAAGCAGATAGGAAGAGAGCGAGAGAGAGAATAGAGGGAGGGTGGGAGCTACAGCAGCAGCAGTGTGTTGTGCGAGGCTGCAGCAGACTGGAGATAAGACTTCTGTTTGCCGGCAAGGGAGAGAGCGCTGCCAAGTTACCCAGCGACAGAGCGAGGAGGCAGGCAGCACGCTGCTACTGGAGCCCCTGGCTTTCTCTTCATCTCAGGCCTTTTTGGATCACCAGTGAGACACATTCTTGGGATCACAGGATTACCTAACCCAGCAGGCACACACTGCCTCTCTTACACTTAGAGAAACCTATGTAATCTGATTCAGTCGGAGAACCAGATCAATCAGATCCATCGTGTACTGCTTGAGCGATGGAGCTCTCACTGCTTTCTCTCTGACCGGAACATCTGCAGTTGTCTACGGTCATCACATATATCCAAGAACTGGATAGATTCCCTGGTGTTCCCCTGCACGGCACTTCGTCCAGAACGGGTTGAGGTGGCGAGTACAGCTGCTCTAATTAGATTCCTCAGTCAGTGAGGCCAACGGCACAAGGGAGTGGCAATCTGCCTGCGGAGGAGAACATCTTCAATGGAGAGACAAAGAGGAGACGGGTGCCCCAAACTTAAGTCGACAGATAGCATAAGGTGTTTCATGGGATTAGTCATGGCCACAGTTACCAACGTTGGTGGATAGTGAGTTGTGTGTATACCTTTTGGTGTTTTTGTGTGTGCAGTGCATGCATAATTGTGTAGTCTCTTGACTCATAACACTCGCTGCCCTCTTTATTGACATAAATGTCTTCTCTCGGTGCATGTGACATCAGTTACCGTGGCAGTGGAGGCAAGACACACTGTTTTCCCTCCTCCCCTTGCTACTCTTTAATGTCTGGAGACTGTTCTAATGTTGCACGCCTTTGGAGCCTCATACATACACACAAGGGACTCTGGGAATTAAAATGCTGTGCTGTCATTGGCTGTGAATGACAGATCATCAGAATTTAAAGTCTTCGCTAACTCATCCTTTCTGCCGACTACCAGCCGATCTGTGACCTAGTGTGATGCTACCTAAACAATTTGATGTTGGAGTGCTATTACAACTGCTATAACAGATACTATTGTTACAACAGTCCACAAGTAGGACTATCAGTAATAGTTGCTAGTGGACTCTGGAACAGAAGAGCACTTTTATTACTCCCTGGACATCTCAAAATTCATACCGGTTTGTGTTTATTGGAAAGTAAACAATGGGACACTTTTACCAAGCTGGCGGTCAGGTGTCCTGACTCAGTCTTAGTAACTGTATGTGTGCTCACTCATGAGAGATAGCTTGTGTGTATGTCTGCACTGCAACGCTTGCCTTGTTCTTACTGAGGAATATCAGCAGGAGAATGTTGAGTGTGTGAGGCAAGATTGTTGTGCAGGAATTCCTGCTGTTCATCACAGGAAGAGCTTATGAAATGGTCTAGAAGGACTTTGAATTTCCTCTGAAAAAAGCACTGCATCTAATCTGCAAGGACAATGGGATTAAGACTAAAAAGACATACTGGTGGACCAGAGTATTTCATAAGGAGAGGGGCTAGCATTTTGTGCTGGTATCTTTGAGACTCGCAAAGATGCCAGAGTGATGTTGGTGGGTGAGGGTTAACCATAAGGGTTGATGTATGAGGGTTGACCACAGCATTACCTGTCTTCTGAACATGAACAGGTGGAGCAGCTGCAGGTGTGCACAACTGACCTCCAGAGGTTCAACATAAAGCATCTTACAAGATCTTATTTTCATACGTCTAACAGAGATTTTTTTGTTCCTGGTTACGGTTGTATCTCAATTTTTTGTACTCTGCTGGAAATGGGGAACTCTCTTGGTTGTGTAAAGCAGCCTAGAGAAACAGGACCAGGTGGCGCCCCTCCTCTGTCACCTAAGAGGAAACTCCGCTTTAGGCGAAAGCGCAAAGGGAAAAAGGCACAGAAAGGTGTTGAAGCAGGGGCTGATAAGAAGGATGAATTTGGAATGGTTAGCCTTACAGGAGAGGCCGTAGTAGGTACCACAGATGATGCGTCAAACAAACTAGGATCTAGCAAAACAGTGACTGAAACGCCTACCCAGGTGGTCCTAGTTCCTGGTGTAGCACCGATCTTGGGCAGCACAGGGACATTACGAGGGAGCAGGGTGGCAATTCTATCTCCTGCTCCTAGCCCAGCATGGATGGGAGCATTCCATCAAGGGTCTGAGCAAAAGCTGATTGAGCAATCCCAAACTAAGGCAAACCTGGGCAGCATGACACCTGGAGGAGGTAGAGTCTGCCGGGTTCAAGGCCGGGTTCAGGGTATTCTTGAGAGACCCTGTATTTTAAGTGCCAAAAGTGGGGAACTAGAGCCAGAGGACAAAGATAAAAGTAGGCCATGCGAATTCTTGGTTGATGATGCCTCAGAAATGGACCAGAAGGGAATAGTTCACATTCGTGAAGTTGATGGCAGGCTCTGTGTAGTCCGAACTGTCTACCCAAGAGATTACGGATCACCTTTGTGGCACGACCGAAGAGTGGAAGTGCACTCAGAGCCACCTGTAGCGTCTCCTGTTATTAGTGGCATTCAGAAAGTACAGGTGCTGGAAGGAGAGAGACGACCATCCACAGATGCTGGTATCAGCAATCCAACAATTGCTGTTGGTCAACCAGAGAAAGGATTCTTGTTGGACAGTCGTACTCGGGGTCCAGAAGGTTCTGGTCCCTTGCAGGATCCCCAGTCTTCAGGTTATGCCAGTGATGTGCCTATTACTTCTCCAGACGTAGCCGGTACTACTCAGACAGATTGGGGAAGTTCTTCTGAAGTGCTGAATACTTCAATATTGGAAAGTCCCATCTCCCCACCAGAGAAACCAACACAACCCCCCTCTCAGGTCAGACACACTTGTAAATTCCTCTGCCTTTCTTGGGTAGTGCTGATCATAGTCGACAATATATAGACAATTTTAAATTGAAACAAGTTTTCTTTCGTGAACAGCACATTTTATGTGTTAATTGTCCTCGTCTGCCTGAATTCCCAGACTCAGAACTGTATGTTACTTACTGTGCATATCATGAAGCAGACATCTCCACCTCCTTCCTGACCACTTCCCATGAGCCTAATCATCACTGAACAACATAGGTTTTTCCTTTTCAACCGTATTTTTTTTTCTCTTTTGCTCTTTTCCCCCCCTCTCTGTCCTCGAAACAAAAGGTTGACAGTCTGGTTCTATCTCTACAGATGTGGACAAATCATAAATATGTTAGCTAGCCCACCAGGTAGTAAAAGTACCAGTGTAGCTGGTTGCCTGGAAACCTAAATGACTAGGCTAAGGAGTGGTAGGTATTGTAATGTTTTCACTCGTGGCGCTCTAGTTTGCTAGTTAAGTGTATTAAAGGTCCATTATTCAAAAGTATCAACGATCAACCATGTGTGCTAATCTAGCCGACTAGTAAAAATGCCATCAACCATGTCACGCCTTGGTTGTATAGTACAGCAAACCGTGGGATCTGGAGAGTGTATGGTATTGTTACACCTTAGGTATAGTTACGCCACAGAGTAC
Organism: Ictalurus furcatus; assembly: GCF_023375685.1. Classification (NCBI taxonomy): domain Eukaryota; kingdom Metazoa; phylum Chordata; class Actinopteri; order Siluriformes; family Ictaluridae; genus Ictalurus; species Ictalurus furcatus. The sequence goes on from NC_071278.1 coordinate 16,448,702, forward strand.
ATTAAGTTAAAACATGGCCTACCTACATAGCTTACCAAATGAGAACCTTGGTTTTGTGGAAGGGGTAGTTTTTTTTTGTTTTTTTTTTCTTTTCTGGTTGTTAAACTGTTGTATTTGCTAGGCAACAATAAATAATAATAAACTATTATCCCTAACACAAAACCTGTTAGTCCCATGCTACTGATCTGGCCACCCAGGCTCTAGTGTGAGCATTGATATATCATCAGTTGCTTTATATGCAGTCTTTTTTTCTTCTCTTCAGTTCAGTGACGCAGGTTTACGCATAGTGCATGTGACACATTCTTCTCTCTTTATCAGGAGCACTCAGGAGGAGAAATTAGGGCTTTTGTTACAGCTGGATTGACAGTGTGCTAATAGCCTACTGTTTATCAGATGACTGCTCCTTAACCATTTCTTCGGTAGTAATAAACTAGCATTACGTGATCATTTTCATGGCATCCCACCTGCCAGATGGAATCATATAGCTCTTTTTGGACATCAGTGCGTGAATAGAAGCTCAAACACATACTCTTGACTGCTTTGCTTTGACGCCAACAGTGCGTATGAGAGGAGCAGATCAGTACACCACATTCTAAAGCTGGATTAATCAGGACAACTGCACGCAGGCCTTCTCAGGGGAACTAGACTATTTTCATTTTTGCCTGACTCCATGTCTCTTTTTTGACATTGTTAATTTCTCCTGTTGGGTCCAGTGTCTCCTAGTATACGTCCTCTCTCAGCCCACTCGACAAATGTTATATCGATTTTGTCCATCGGCCATCAGGTTTTTCTTTTTTTCTTTTAGCTGTCTCAAAACCTCTAACGTTATGAACGAAGATGCACAGAGGATCTTGCTTCCTTTCGCTCGGCTGCATAATCATATGTACCTGGCTTAGTGTGAACGATATGATGCAAGCGTAGTGGAGGCTGCTAGAAGCAGCTTTTCTCACACTGATCGCTGACACTGTTAATGCTAATCTTAAGCTTTAGCCTCACTGCCTCACACACACAGCTATAGTTTCAGCGATCACACACACTATATGCAAGTTAATTTGAAGGATACCCAATGTTGTTGTTTTTTCAACCTAAGTTCTATCTACTGTATCTGTAGTGTATGTGGTTACCACAGAGGATCATTTTAGCACATTTGCCCATTCTGCGAAAACCGAGAACCTGTTTACTTAAAACTTGCTTACAGGTTGGGACACATGTGTATACACATAGTAGCTCTTTTTCCTTTTTCCCCTGAAGTTTTGCTTTTTTGCCCTCTTTCTCCATCCCTCATTATTCATCCTCGCGCATACCACCCAGAGTCTTCTGTCAGTCTTGACACTTGTACTAGAGGTTGGTTATGCAATGTTCTCTAATGTCAGCAGTGCTGACATGCAGATACAACATTAGCTGCTTTACCTGTACTCTTTATTTCCTCTGATCAGTTTCCCTAAGGTTTTGTGGTATCTGTAATATATGATCCGGCCAAAACTGAAGCACTTACATGTGCTATCTTTGAAAGGACCGATTATATACATTTTCAGAAGGTTAATACACAGTGAAGCCTGACTGGTAATGTCAAAGAAGGAACGGCAAAGAGTGAGGCAAAAAATGAAATGGCTTTCGTGAATTCTTCAAAGATATCGACTTAAGAGCTGGAATTGCTTGATACTGTATTGAAGTACACAAACCTTTTTTAACATGGACTCCTACCAAAGGTTTCATTCTACAATACCTTTATTGTTGGAGCCTAACAATGAATTTGTATTATATGGTAGAAAGTTTTAAAGGATTCTTGGCAGAATTCAACAGATGCCCTTAGTCTTCCTTTATACTTGACCAGTTCAATTTATTTTCATATATTTTTTGGTACTGGAAATACACATTTTTGTCTCTAGAAACTGCTTATATGTTACAGATGCAGTGAATAGAGATCGGGTTCAAAACAATTCTGGTGTATTCTTTAAGATTGCTCGATTCATCTGTATAGATCTCTGTATGGAAAATAAAATAATTTTATTTTGTGTAATCCATCAAAATATCTTAATGGGGAGTTAGTTGTTAGCCTGTGGCGTACTGTGTGAGTGAATAGATGGCCTGAGTTCAACAGCAGTATTCTGTCTTTACTTTGTAAGGTCCACTCACTGGTCCAGCGACGGTACCCAATGACATGGTAGACGGATTCCCGCGTGTTTGTCTTTTCGAAGTGATGTGAATATGTTTTTAAATGCATTCTGTTTGATTGTCTCTTAAATGAAATCCGACTCCAGTTGTAAAAATATCAATGCTGTATTTATTTCCTAGTTATTTGTAGATCACGGGTTTTTAAATACTTTTACATTCGATTAATTCTACTTAACTCCATACTTTAGCTTGCGCTCGTTCGTTCGGATTCCATGTCGCTCAGAGTCTCGCGCCGGCCGTGTACGCGGAGCTCACCGTCACAAACTCACTAGTCTCCGTCATTAGACGGAGGTAGTTGACTAATACTGTTTAGATGGCTGCCCATGCTTGCCCTTTTATCTAAAAAGTACTTTTAGTCCCCTTAGATAGTACCACTTAATTATAGTAGCATTATTTCTAGTCAGAGGTCATGAGTGCTAAGATTTACAGAGATAGACCAACATTACCCAAGTTAAACATAGCTTTATATGATCATGCCATCGTTCCCTATGTACACGTAACTAGAAAAATATTACAATAACCAGAGGTTTAGACTTCACCCTATTTAGGTCGGTCAATCAACTTCCATGTCCTAAATGGACATTCCATATCGAGCCTGTGCACTCTAAGTACACTGAACTAATGCTCTACATGCTCCACTCGAAACTGAGCACAATCATTGACAATCATTTCAGAATAAGTCAGAATATAATCCAGGTAGGAACACATCAGTTAGGAACATATCCAAATCCAATAATACTCACAAGAAGAAGAAGAATCGATCACATTCAACATTGCCAATCAAATTCAAGCATAATAATACAACATAAGAGAATCAAACTTGCATACCTGGTAGAGAAAACTACAGATTCCCAGAATCTTTGGCCAGCCCCCCCCCCCCCCCCCCCCTAAATACCCAGATACTCTGTAGGTCCACCAAATGGTGGTGTTTGTGATTACAATTGGAATTTGAGCCCACTGTGCAGGAGGCCAGTTGGCATTTGTGATTGCTTTGATGTCTGTGGAAGGATGTACCTTATTTACATACAGGAGGTAATTTGTGTGAGGGACCTGGGGAGGATATGCCTTTAACGGCATGCAGAGTGTTTCACCTCTAGATCTTAATAGTGATTTGAACTGCTGCTGAGGGAACAAGACCATATTTCCAGACACACTGAGACCTTTTGAATGATACTAAACATGTATAGTCAACTCGTTATTCACATTAAACATCTTATGTAACGCATATAGACCTCGGGTGAGTTTAAGCTGATCTCAACACAGAAGAAAGAAGGGTGTGGGGAGAGAGGAAGAAGGAAGCAATATGGTGAGGTGTGATTTTTTTTTATTTTTTTCCCAGTCTCCACTCAGCGTGATGTTATCTCGGATGAAGATGCTAATTCTGTGGGAGAGAGAGTTCAAGTGTTAATTCTCATAAGAGTCCTTTGTCCTCAGAGAGCTGTTCTCTCCAGGTTCAGATATCTTGGCACCAGCCTTACAACTTGAAAGCCTGGTGTTTTTCCCTGCAGGAACTGTGCTCTGCTAAATAGAGCAACATCTCTTCTTTAGGGCTCTAGCATATAATGAGCTGAGACTTTGTAACTAAGAAGCCTTTGGTTTTCTTTTTTTTTTGTGTGTGTGTGTGCTATGCACTTATTTTTGGATTCAAGGATTCAAGCAATGTGTGACTATTTGTAGCAATGTGGAAATATTATAATTGTATAGGGAGTGTTTTTTATATCCAGAAGTGGAAATTCTGTGTACTTCAAATGAAAAGCCAGGCTGCTGAAAAGTTGCAATCAATACAGGTTGACCTCATCATCTTTACTGTAAGAGGCTGTGTACGGAGACTGTATGGAGTCTGTGATTTATCTTTCTGTGCTTTCTCTTTCCCTTCTTTGCTCTGATTCCCCAGAGTCACTAGCCATCTCCTATTCTGAGTTTCGGTTTGCTTTGTGCCAGCACTGGAGCCGCGTGTAGAGAGTGAGGGAGAGGGATGACGAAGGAATACAGATGAAGTGCACCAGGCACAGGATGATACTACATTCCACCTCCTTTTGTCCAAATGGAGAATGATCGGGGGGGGGGGAGAGAAAAAGTAGAAAAACAAGGAATGCTATTGAATACTTGCGGCTTTGCAGTAGGCAGCAGAGAGAGAAAGAGAGAGAGAGAGAGGAAAAGATTGCCAAGAGGGAAAACAGAGAGCATGTGATGGCATTACCATAGAAGAGATGAACAGGAATGGGAAGTGAAGTGATGGTTGGGAAATGGGAGAGTTCAGCAAGAGAAAGTAGTGGATGAACTTTCATGAAAAAGTACCTAAAAGAGATGGACAGGCTTTAATAGATCTGATTGGAAAATGCACGCTGTACACTGTTACACTGGATAGGCACTAATTAATGCTGAAAGAACCGAAAGCTCCCACCCTGTTTGTGTGTGTGCGTCCATGTTCGTGTCCCTAAATGGGCCTAAAGTCAATTATTTCAAATGAATGTTAAAGTAATACTCCAGTGTTTTTAACCTAATCTCAATCCAGATCATCTGTAGCATATGTGTGATTACCATAAGCAATTTTAACACATTTTCTTGTGTTGAGGGAAAAAAAAAAAGCCAAGCAAAACGTTCAAAACTCTCTCCGAATGAGAGTCTAAGGGCAGTTGTTGAATTCTGTCAGTAAATGCTTAAATGACCATATATATATATAAAACACATTCAGAACTGTTACAGTCAACATTTAAGACATTCTCTCTTTCTTATGTAGTTTTATCCAACGCTTCAGTACTAGAGCTATACAGGAAAAAGCTATTTCAGTTGCTTCTTTTCCTTAAGGTACATTCCTTATGGTGTCCAGGGCCGTCAGGTGGCATGTCCGTGACGCATAACCACAATTTTTCTCTCCCATCTCTGAAAGAACGAATTCTACAGATTAAAATGACATTCTCGGCCTCCCATGTCGTTTTTTTTTTCTTCCCAACAGATCTCTGAGATCTATGTGAGCGGTGAGTCTGGGGACTTGACAGCCAAGGAGAAGCTTTTGCTATGGACTCAAAAGGCCACCGAGGGCTACCCTGGCATTCGCTGCGTCAACTTCTCCTCCAGCTGGAGCGATGGCCGCATGTTCAATGCCCTCCTGCACAGATACAGGTACATACATTTGCACAATAACAATAAAGACACCCTCACGCAGACCTTCACTCATAGCCGTGTGACTGACACTACGCTGGCTACAATGCTGACTATAATGTAAGATTAATGACATTAAAATGAAACTTTGTCATTAGGAATCCTTGATTTTGACACAGTGACAATCCAAGAGAAGCCATAATACTGGCTACTAAGAAATGGGCTACTAAGAAATGCACACACTCTCTCAGCGCTCACAGTATTCACAACTCTCCTCTCTTCATCGTAAAATTCAGGCCAGACCTGATTGACATGGAGCTGGTGGCACGCCAAAGTAACCGTGACAACCTGGAGCAGGCGTTTGAGATTGCAGAGTCGCTAGGGGTGACACGACTTCTGGATGCCGAAGGTAACATTCAGTTTGTTTCGTCTGACTTTACATTCTTTGGTTTGTATTTACACATAAACAAGTTTTATTGCCAGTTTGCAAATTTTCACCTTTCTGCTTTTATCTTTAAGGCTTATTCATGTAACTGATGGGTTATACTCTTTTAATGGATAAAAAGGATAAACTTTTTATAAACACAACAGCTATTATTATTATTATTATTATTATTATTATTACTAGTAATAGTATTTTAACAATAATACATGAGCATCTCGAAAAATTAGATTAGATACTGGATTTTTGATTTCCATGAGCTGTAATCTGTAAACAAGATTAAAACCAAAAAAAGGCTTGAAATATTTCACTTTATGTAACGAATCTAGAATATATGAAAAGTTCCACTTTTTGAATTAAATTACAGAAAGAAAAAAAAAGAACTTTTCCATGATACTCAGATTTTTTTGAGATGCACATTATTATTATTATTATTATTATTATTATTATTATTATTATTATTATTGTAGTGTTTATTTTTGTATGTTAAAGCTCCTCGTATTCTGGTACAAAAATATCAATCCCGTCAGCAGCCATCTTTAACCGTAGATCATGTGATTTATCACCGGTTTCTGCATTTGCAACTATGCAGCCTGTGTTTAATGAATTATACTCCCTCTACTTTCTCTTCCTCTCACACTAGATGTGGATGTACCATCACCGGATGAGAAATCGGTCATCACCTATGTGTCCTCAATCTATGATGCCTTTCCCAAGATCCCAGAGGGAGGAGAAGGCATTACGGCACAAGTATGTGCAGTGATCTTCCACACACAGCTTTCAACACACTAGTGCCAATTCTGTTCACAGAAACTATGAAGAAAAATGTTTCTCGACGACCTTTTTTTTCCCCGTGACGAAAACGAGATGACGACGAGACGACACCAACGTCATTAAACACTAACTGCGACTATGTAATATTGTTGACGACAAAAGACGAGACTAAAACGTAGTTTAAAAAATAATAACTTGACCAAAATCTCTCTTAATTTTCGTCGGGGGAAAAAAAAAAAAAAATAAGAGGGAAAATATTAGAAGCTGTTTATTTATTTTTTTTTTTCTAAAGCGAGTTCTGCACATAAGCGGAGTGGGGATATTCTGTACATGGTTGCGCAATGTTGACTCTCCTGATTGGCCGTAATACTTACAGGCTGCAGCCAATGGGACCCTCAGAGGACCGATCAGTCCGCTTCAGGGAAGTTAACAGAGCCAAAAAAACAGAACAGTTACTTTAACAGACGCGATAGTAGAAATGTTGATATGGATAAAGCTGCGTGCTTTATCATAGCTTCCTAAGTATTATATCCACAGTTATGTTAGCCTGCATGTTTATTACAAATAGAAACTCGGTTAATTGTTACATAGAGAGATATGTAAAGTTTGTAAAGTGTGTACTATATTAAGTGACTTTGGACCACGTGGTGAAAAAGCTAGGCGTGAGAGGGCAGAGGGCCGTGATATGGAAGATAAGGGTGAATGAACGGTGTGTTTGTGCCACACATAATTCATGAATGTTCCTGTCTTGATACTCAAGAAAACATACTGGTTGGAAGAGACATGAAATAAGTGTAATGTTATTATATATTAATAACATTACACTGGCTAGACTAGATTGACTGAAATGTTAATCAATAATAATCATATGGCTAAAAATGTCTACAGTTTTCGTTGATTAAAACTACACTAACATCCTCATGGTTCTCTTTGACTTGGGTAAGATATTTAGTAATCGAAAACTTGACTAAAAAAAAAAAAAACCCCAGGTAGATAAGGTTGAATAAATATTATAAAAATTATCAAGGACATTTTACACAGGACTAAGTCTAAGACGGAATATTACAAACTGAACACTACAACACACACATAGTCCTTTGTTTCTCTTTCACATTTATTCCCTTCTTCTTATTCTCAGGAAGTTGACCAGCGATGGGCAGAGTACCAGTCTCGTTTCTCCTCGTTGCTGCAGTGGACGAGGCAGCACACGGCCCTCATGGCCAACAAGAACTTCCCCCAGAACCCTGTGGAGCTCAAGGTATGTTATTTAAAAAATAATAATAATAATAATAATAATAAAGGGTTCATCAACAGATGTATTTCAGACGGATGCCAATAAAGCATAATAAAATAAAAAATAAAATATAAATAAAATAAAGCATTACTCAGACATAGTGGCTCAGGAAAGACCAGATGAGACTCGTTTTTGTGCGAGTGTGAACAATGACTCGCTGGAGGCTAAAATATGATGATTGACATTTGTTTTTTTTTTTTTCTTCTTCATCTTTTCACCCCTCAGGCACTTTATAATGAATACGTCCACTTCAAAGAA